>NW_022603109.1:0-22681 GCF_008692095.1 Etheostoma spectabile
GACGCAGGAGTTTTGTACTCTGGGTTCTTGCAAACAAACATTGTGAATGGGTCAATACTCCACATTTTTGTTCTGTATTTGTTGTAACATTTCAGACATGCATTGGTTTCCATTCACTTCATTGCTTGGTTCTGTATTTCATTATTTTTCCCAACTCACTGCATTTATATAACACCTTTCTGCCTATCCACAGACCACTCACATACAGCGATGGTGGCAGAGCTGCCATGCAAAGCCACGGCCCACTACATGACGCGCCCATCGGCTCGCTGCTGCTCAGTCAAAAGTAGTCTCTCACAGCCAGACCTTCCTCCACAGCGCTGCGGAGGAGGGTCCGGCTAGTCCACACCGCATTAAGGGATGGGAGAAGAACGTGCTCTAGCTTACCGGCATTTCTTTAAACCATCACAATCACAATCAATCGTCTTGGGCAGCGCTAAGCGCCGGACAGAGCCACGGTGCCGCTGCAAAATAGCCTCGTAAAGGAACATGTTTTGGTGGAACGTTTGTGTTAAAAAGTTGTTTTAGTCGTGTTTTCAGATTGGACAGATAGTCTGGCTAGCTGTTTGGATTTACCCTGCAGAGATCTGAGGAGCAGTTAGCCATAGTCCTCAGAACGCCAACACAAAGAAAGCGATGGGGAACGTTGTGGAAATAGACTAGTAAGTGACAGATATAGGTGACTGTGGCAGCTGCAGGAGAAAAAGAGCTCTCACTTGATGGACGATTCTGGCGTCTCCTTTCTACAGAAAGTCGCTATATTTGTCGCTAGTCGCTTTTTTGCAACACATACACACACATACAGAACACTGACACAGAGCCCACAATTTTTAGTTAGCTCAGATAACAATATTGCAATTTTTGCATCCAAATTATGCATTGCAGATCAGCTATCTTGCTTGTCTACTGTAGTCAAGGAAAACCAGATGCAAGCAATAAACGCTGAAACACCACCTTTCACAACGGATGTAGTCCTGTACATTCATTTAAGGCTAAAAGCAAGATCAACACAGTGAGGCCACTGACATCAACAAGCTCTCTGTGTAATGAAAATAAGTGATCAATTTCTACACAGAGAGTATGGCTAATATGGACATTGAGTGATTGCAATGCAATGCAAGGATTTCCTTCCACTGAGTTTCTGGTTTCACCAGTCCAGTGCAGTAGGGAGGGCCATCCTACCCAAGCTAAGCTGTCAAGTTTGAACAATTGTGCTTGATTGTATCAATGAAATGCAGGTGTAATTCCTATGTTTAAAAAAGAGTGAGAGAATGCTACTCGTTGGTCATCAATGCTTAGTTATATTGCTGTATGCCGAATCTTTACTGTACTGTGTTCCTGTACTCTCCATTTAGGTGACTGGGATTTAGGCCTCTAAAGAGGATTGTATTTATTTTCATTTTTATTAGTCAATGTATTGAACATACAGTAAATGTAGAATATACAAACACAAACGTATATGCATTAAAAACAGAAAAAAACAATCAGGTTCCTCTGCAACATATTAGTAACAAATAAGCAATTTAAATAATATGATTCATGTTCAAAAGGGGCAGGAAGTAGCTGAGAACTTTTCTGGTCCTACCCCCTCTTCTTTTTTATGCATTGTTCATAGATAATAGAGATTCATTTGGCATCCGTGTCCTTGTTCAACTCAGTCGGCTTGAACAAATCAACCCTTTTGGACAACAATAAGAACAAAATAATCCAAAGAGATAAACCAAAAAAGCATTAAAACACTCGACAAACAAGAAATAACCAAACAACCAAATCACTGCTCCATCTCACAGCCATTCAATATATAGTTTCTGAACAGTCTTTTTAGTTTGAATAAATTGTTCATTTTTTATTTATTATTCCACAGACTAACACCCTTTGTCGTTATGCAGTGAAGTTTCGAATTTGTTCTTATTGGTGTTTTTTTTATATACAGATTCCTCTCAATTCGACTGTGTTTTCTATCAGTTGTTAAAAACACTGAATATTAGTAGGCAAATGGTGATCATTTACCCCTTACATAACTTGAATAGTTTTCTAATTAATCAAATCTTGAAAATGCAGTATTTTTAGTGTAATAAAAAGAGTATTCTATCTATGAAGAATAGATGTAGCAGAGGCATACTATCACTTACAGTTTATCCGACTTTCTTTCTGTACATGACATTTATTTTCATCATATACCAGTTTACCTCATGATAATTATTGACAGGAGATTATTGTTTACTCACAATTTATTTACCATGTCCTCATTGTTGCTGTGGCTATATACCAACAGGGAGGTACTGTATGCATACATGTGCTGTGATCCTGTACGGTATCAAAGCAAGCGGACTGATGGTGAGTATATCTCAAAATTCACACAGAGTGTGAGAGTGTATTCTCGGCCTCTCTGCATTACAACCCACACTACCCTACTGCTAGAACACTCACCATGCATGTATTAGTCAACCAGGGCAGCTTTTCAGTGCAGATTGTAAAGACACACACACACGCACGCATACACCCCTTTGCCATGGCAATCTCTATCCAAACAGTGATGAGAGGAAACACTGCTGAAGCCAATGTAGGTTAATACATGTCTGTGTTGACAACAGCTTGAGTATGATATGAGTGAATCCACGGCTTCTAATACATTACTGAAAATGATGCATATAGCCACTTAGAGCCGGAGCTATATATTGGACGTTTCCTTCTTTAGATGCAATGAATCGATCTTCCGTTCCAGTGCTGGGCTATCAGTCCGCAAGGAGGGCTTAAAATAGAACAGGGACGTAAAGCTTGAGGAGCGCTTCGCTTAGGTGGGTCGGCCTATCTTTCTATCTGGCCGTCTATGCATGCAGCTCCATGCAGACCATGCAGAGAACCTGAGAAAGGCATCGTTTTGATGCCTTTCTGGTCCTGGAGTAAAAGGGGTGATGGATGGATGTGGGTTCATTTCTGCACAGTGACAAATATATCTGGAGTAGACAATTCTCCATGCATGTATAGAGAAGGAGGAGGAGGAGGAGGTTTATGCACACAGTGAATATAAGTCACTCCTGGTTCAAAATGACATTACACAGGCACCTTTTCCTCCCCCTGCTATAGGCCTACTGGTTCTATAACAGCCTGTGCGATGTCTGTTGCAAGAGCACTGGCCTACATACAGTGCATACGGCTGGGAAAGGCTCAACCGCACCCCAGAGCTGAGAACAGCAGCTGTTGAGATGGATGCTGCACAGATAAAAGCCAACAGGGAGGGTTTTTGCTTTTACTAGTCTCAATGCCAGGCTTCATTGAGCTTTTTTTTTTAGCAAATTTTTGCTGCATCTATAAATGAAATATCTCTGGTGAAGTCCAAATACTCGCCACTTGTCCAATGCATTGGGGTTATTGATAATGATGATATAAGGGAGCAAAGTGCAGATGAGAAAGCAGTTATTATTTTTCATCTGAATGGAGTGTGTGATGCTGCTGCCGCTGCTTATGACGGGCATGGTGACACACCCCTTCACCCTCCCACCATTCCTGTTCTTCTTTTTCCCTCCTGAGCAAAGTTACACCTGACCCACCACCACACTCATTAGGCCTCTTACAGGAGAGGAGCAGTGAGAATCTGCAAACTGGAGGTGAACCCTGCGCTACACTGGCCCTTGAATGTGTTCCCTTTTTACACAGCTGTAGCCTGCATGGGCCTGTAGTGTGGAGGGAACCTGCAGGATGTACACGCACACACACACACACACACACACATACACAAACACACCCGCACACACACAAACAGACACACACACATATACATATTGAGAGGACAGAGGTGGATGGACTTAAAGGAAATAACCCAGGCCCAGTCTCTCTCTCTCTCTCTCTCTCTCTCTCTCTCTGACACACACAGACACACACACAACATATGCATGGTCAGATACAGTGCAGTTATACTGACACATTTCATCCATAAGAGAGAACAGAGGTGGATTGACATTTAGGAAATAGCCCAGGCCCAGTCTCCCACACTCTCTCTCTCACACAAACACACACACACACACTCACAACACACACACACACACACACACACACACACACACACACACACACACTTCTCCTATCTAGCTCTCTCTTTCTCTCTCTCTCTCTCTCTCTCTCTCTCTCTCTCTCTCTCTCTCTCTCTCTTACTTTAACATGGCCTCCTCCTTCGCCTCCTCCTCCCGCTGCCGAGCCAGCACAGCCATGATGATCTTCCTCTCATCCTCCGTTAGATGGCTCAGGTCCGGCTCCGGGATAGCCGGGGCTACGGGTGGGCGCGGGCCGCCCCGAGGGCCCACCGAGGCGAACATCTTCCCCAGCACCACCACCGTCCCTTCTTCCCTCCCTCCCTCCTACTCCTCCTCGTCTTCCTCCTCCTCTTCCTCCTCGCCTCGGTCGGGATCACGGATAGAAAACCCGCTGGCGGAGCCCACGGATCACGACATGGCCCACGGACAAAGCGGCGGTTGGAGAGACTGATGCGGAGTTCCCATGGCGGTGGCGGGGGGCACCCAGGGCGGCGGCGGCGGCGGCGGTGCTAGCTGTGGTAGTAGTAGAAGCGGTGGTGGTAGCGCTTCGGTTCCCGGTGGCCGTTTTCAGCCTCTCTTTCTCCCTCTCGCTGCTCCGCTGTCTTCTCCCCCCACCCCCCTCCCACCGCCCGCCCGCCCGCCTCTCCCCTCCACCACCTCCGCTTTACGGGGAGCCCATGTCTCCGGCGGTCGTGCGGGATGATGGCACACGGGAGCGGGATCTCGGTTCCTTCCTTCAGGCCAGGCAGAGAGGGGGGGGGTCCCCTGGAGGCGGCTCAGGTCTCCGCTCGGTCCGTCGGGCTGGCTGTGTGGCTGTGTGGCTGCGGGGCGAGGCGGCGACTTCTTGTTTTCCAGCGCCGCCGCTGATACTGATGCTGATGCTGCTGTCAGGGAGACGGAACCGTCAATGGGACCGCAGCCTCTCGAGCGCGTTCACTTCTCTAGCGGCGGGAGCGCGCAGCCCTCATTTCAGAATGGGGGGCTCCACTCACTGTGAAGATGCGCGCTCACGCCATCCTACAGCACACTGAGGAAATAAGGGTTCCTCAAAGGTGCATTGTGGGATTTAGGACCATGATAAACGGACGGAAGAATCCCTTATTTTTTATTTCCCTCCTTAAAACGATTGTTAAAATCTAGGCCAATAAGACTAGGCTATATTAGCCTATATTAGGCCTATAGCCAAAATAAGATAGGCCTACTTGTATTATTTGCACAGGTTTTTAAGGGGGAAATTATGATATATCAACATAATGGGGTTTTAAGGGTTTCAAAAATAAAATTGTGCACAGCTGTCAGTTTTCAGAAAAGTGTTCAGTTACACGTACTTGTATATAATCTATGCTGTCAAGAGCATGCCAAGCCTGTAGGTGGCAGTGTAACAACAAGCTAAAGACCACGTTAGCCAAACAGAATCCCTAAAATAGCAACAACAGCAATGAGTCACCTCCTCTCTCTTCTCTTCCTCACTGCCTTGGCCTCCTAACCGTACGTACACACCGCCACCGACTTAAGCTGCAAAAAAGCTCTGGCCGCCCCCCCAAGGACGCTTGTCAAAAAGTACGGGGAAGCTTTTTGACGCTTTGGCCGCTCTGACGTCTCTGTTTGACCCGCAGCCACGGCCAATACAATGACACTAGACTATAAATTACATAATGACAGAAGTTGTATTTTTAATTGGTTGCAGTGGAGTCTGTTAGCAGTTAGCTTGCTCGTTAGCCGCTGAGCCGTAGAGGCGTGCAGGCAGATCGAGCAGCCGCCAGACTAACCAAGTGACCCGAGCAGGACTCACTGTGAGGGACCATTAGACACCATGTGACCGGCAGGTAGCGCTAATTGATCCCTAGGTACAAACGTTGTATCATAAATGATAGGTAACCTAGCAACGGCGATTATGAGCTTGTCCTCAGAATGAATGTTTTGGTAAGAACAAAAGTTTACATTGTATGTTTCTCCGGGATAAGCCAGCGCAAAGGACGTCTATATTCTGACTGGCGGCTGGCGTTAGCCGCTGAACTGCGTCATGGCTCATTACCATAAAGTTGAACAATTTCTAATTTCGGGTTGACGCTCAACATGCTCAAAACTCAACGCCGACAGATTTGCCGCTCCTTGCTGCTGAGAGAAGCCGGCTTCCATTGAAAATGAACGACTTCCCGTGAATTTAGATGCTCAAGTTGGTGGGGGTGTGAACGTACGGTAAACCTCCGTTTGTCCAAGGGGCTAAGCGGGCGTCTACGAAGCGTAGTTCTTATGGCGCCATTTTAATGCTACAAAGCACTCACCCGCCATTAGCATTCCACTGACTGCCATTCATTTTTGCGTCACTTTGACAGCAACTAACTTTACATCTGAAGCGTTTAAAGACTCTGTTTGTGCATTGTTTATTTCTAAAGAAACACAAAAGTGTATTAAAGGCTCCATTTCATTGTAGCTCATGTTATGGTTCCGTAGCAGACGTTTTTGTAAAAATAGGCTAACGATTGTGCCATATCCACGCGACTTACCGTTGCATAACCGACAAATCACCGTATTGTCAGGAGAAGCACGCAGACTGTTTGGACTTACATCAGCTGTTTAGGTTTAATTATTAATGTTAACTAGCATGTTAATTAGCATTATTAGCCTGTGTCTATGTTATCTCCTAACTAACTGTTATACCTATGCTGTCTGTCTCTGCTGATTGCTCCAGAGCAACGGGATCTGTTGGTCCATTTTTTTTAACTGTCTATGATTTTTTTGGCTTTTATGGTGTAACACCTTCCTATACGACCTTCCCTAAATGTTCACTCAATCACAATTTAATTTTTGGGGGGATTTTTTGGGATTTATTCTTATCTGGAGCTTGCTCACTCTCTGCTATTCTCCTCTTTGGTCTCTTTACCTCAGCTATGGGTGTAGAGGTAAATGAGACTATAAAAAAGAAATGTGCTGTATGCCTAGTGCACGTGAAGTAGACCTACAGATCCTAATAAAATTATATTAGTAATGCATAAGATAAAATGAATGGAAGTCTAAAGAACCATTTTCAGGTATTGTGGGAAACCCTTCACAGTAAGAGCACCCTCCTCCTCCTCCTCCTCCTCCTCCTCTCTCCCACCAATCACAGCGTGTGACATAGAATGACGTGCATCCCCCTTTTTCTTTTTTCCTCCTATCCCTCTTTCTCTCTCTCTCTCCACTACTTCCTTCTGTCCTTCCTCCTTTCCCATCCTTCCAGCAGTTCTCACCACGCACGCACGCACGCACGCACACTACTGAAAAACAGTCTGATTGGAGCCTGAGGTTCACCACACAGTCAGGCACATGTATGCCAATAGGGTGACATTTACAGTATGTCAGTGTACAACATTGTAGTTATAGGCTGTGCGGAGAGGGGTTACAATATTTTTTTTTTTTAATTACACGGGAATGTCCAAAAGGAAATGTAAACCACACTAACTGTATAAAACAAGACAATTTCATTGTGTCACATTAATCAAAATTTAGAAACAATGTACTTTATTGAATTATTTTAATCCACTGATCCAGATTTAGGAAAACTGAAATATTCATTTTAGACCACGATTTGGTTTAGAAATTGACAATATTTTTACAGTTAGGATCCTGTATGAAAATTAGGATATACCACACTTGTATGTAAACCAGTTGATCCAACAGTATCACAGTAAGTTCATAGTGGATTGTAATATCAGTTCACAGATGTGAATTTCAGCACCATGGTCAGCTCACTGAGCTGCAGCGCTATTTAAATCAACTGAGAGGGGAAACGTACTGAGAGGAGGAGTAGCTGCAAGTCTGGAGCTAGTAACACGTTGGGAGAGGCATCTAGCAAGAAAGAAGGAAATATCTGTGTGTGTGTGTGTGTGAGTGTGTCAGTCTGGCTGTCTATAGTTCGAATATCTTGTGAACCCTTCATCTGATCTACTTCACACTTAAGCATGATTTATGCTTCTGCGTAAAATCTACGTACGTAGATAATCCCCGTCACTCTCTCATTCGCTCTGCCACACTCCCCAGCACACACACACCTGCCCTGCTAAGATATAAACGCACAAGTATAAATTTCAGGCCACCTACACACGCTACAGCGAAAGGTCTGCGTGGAGCCTCTTCTGCACAACCATTAATCACACTTTAGAGGGTGTATCTGGGTACCCTGTGCCGTGAATTTGGGGCAATTTGTAAATGTGGCACGTTCAATATTAATAAACTGGGAGTAAAACGAAACTGAACTGACACACATGCGCTAAAGATGCCACACGCAACTTAGAGTACACTGAAGTCCGCTGCAAGCCGTCTGCAGCGGGCTAACGCGTCTTTTTGGAAATGAATCCCTGTGTTTCACTGTGTGTTTCTGAGTGCGGGTGGTTGCAGGATACAGCGACGTTACAACCAAACTCCTCTTCATTCCCCTGGAGTCAACGGGCACGAATGGATATCCTGCAGGAACAAGCTTCACTCTGCCATTGCGAATGAAATTTGAAATTGTCATACTCACATATAACACTAAGGTTAACGGTAATTACTTTTGCTTATTAAATCCATGCCTTAATGTCCCCTTATAACTGTGATGGTCAAAGCAAGCCACTAATATGCCTATGCATATGTTATATTATAGCACACAAACATCCATTATAACATGAAACTGTGGTTATCTGCCTTTTTTGGAGTTAAAAAAGCACCACAAGTGATTGTGGTTGTAACAAGTTGCTGGCCAGCTGTCACTCACACAACGGCAACAAGAGCAGCATCATAAAGGGCCCAGAGATACCTGTCTCTACTTGAGTTGTCTTGCATTGCCAGACTGCTGTGAATAAGGCCTGGCTACACCAGAGACATTCTTGAATAGGAAAATAAATGCTCTGGGTTGTTTGCATTTCTTTAAACCAATCACAATGATCTTGCGCAGCAAATTTGCATTTCCTAGGTTGGCGAAAGTATGTCCTGTTCTACTCTGCCTCTGATAGTCTAGTACTTGCCTTTATTGGTTTAGATAGGTGGGATATTGTACACTCTAGCTTCACCATCTCTGAAACAGTCTTAAAAATGTGATGAAACAAACCTTGCTTCAGAATACCAATTTAACCCAATAAAGTCAAAAGTCTTGTGACCAGTTTAAGTTTTAATTATTTTGACGTTAAAGTATGGCGACAGATCGATGTGGCCCCAAAATGGGGTGGTTTTGAGCTCTGTTCACACTGATTTACCGATGATTTTGCATTGTAGTCCATGGGCAATTTAGTGCTGTGTTTTGAGATTTCCATGAGCAGGCGAATCTCTGAGAAAAGACATATCTGTACGACACAAGGAAAAAACAAAGGCCCAAATCCAAAAAGGCAAAAATCCAAAAAAGGTCCAAAGAGAAAACGGAAAATTCTAGGGGGAAAAATACCACAGGGAAGAGTCCAAAAGCTGAGCACACTGACTGGAACAGGCAAACGGCGAACAAGCACACAAACACACAAAAGGACCTGGCAAGAGACAAAGGGAACACAGAGGTTAAATACAAGAGGTCATAGGTGATACAACAGCTGAAACACATCAGGGCAGGGACCACAATCACAAAGGCGGAAAAACACAAGGCAGGTAGTAAAACCTAGAGACAGTTAAAGAAGTGGACCAACAGATCCCGTTGTTCTGGACAAAGACGAATGAAGGATATCAGCTCTTTTCCGGTGATGGCTGAGTGTTACTGCGCAGCCTCCAACTGAGCTTGACGACGTAGTTGTGACATGGGCAACGTGTCTGAAAAGTTGTAAGTCTTTTGGTAGCTGTGATAAGAGAAATCGTAATTATTCCCAATCAGCAGAGACGGTGGGCGAAGGTATATGTTAGGAGATAACATAGGCACAGGCTAATTACTGCTAACCAACATGCTAGTTAACATTAGTAATTAAACCTAAACAGCTGATGTAAGTCCAAACTGTCTGTGAGCTTCACCTGGCAACATGGTGGTTATGACACAATCGCTAGCCTATTTTTACAAAAACGTCTGCTATGGAGCCACAACGTGAGGTACAAGGTAATGGAGCCTTTAATACAATGGGATGCTAACTGCAGGTGATGGCTTTGTAGCATTAAAATGGCGCCATGGGAGCTACGCTTAGAGAGGAGAGGCTTACCCCCTTGGTAAAACCAGACGAGACTAGACATAAAAACAGAGTATCACAATAAAACAGGAAACAGAACAGACACAAGACAGGATGTACAACTAGGTGACAAGGGAGGACACACGGGGTGTTACTCCCCGATGTAAGTTGCGTGCGTCACTTTGCAACGAGTGAAGATGTGAGTTGCGCATGTGTCACTCTGCGACAAGTAGCATACAAGATGCTAATGAGAGACTTCTTTAATGTCAGTCCAGTAAAAATGGACCTACTTAACCAAGTTGGGTCACTGCTGGCTACAAGCTAGAAATCAAACACAACAAAGGCTGTCAGTTGAATGGCATTTTGAGCTAACGTTAGCAATCAAACAGCCATAGATAGCTAAAACGTTTTCGAACACAGCAAAGGCTGTCACTTGAATGGCGTTTTCAGCTAACCTTAGCAACCAAACAATTAGAGATAGCTAAAACGTTTTTGGATATCGAGGCGTAGTTGGGGGCGGGGGAGGGGTTGCAGTTCGGTGGGCTGAGGATCTTATCGCTGCTTTTTGCAGATGATGTGGTCCTGATGGCGTCATCGGTCTGTGACCTTCAGCACTCTCTGGATCGGTTCGCAGCCGAGTGTGAAGCGGCTGGGATGAGGATCAGCACCTCTAAATCTGAGGCCATGGTTCTCAGCAGGAAACCGATGGAGTGCTTTCTTCAGGTAGGGAGCGAGTCCTCACCCCAAGTGAAGGAGTTTAAGTACCTTGGGGTCTTGTTTGCGAGTGAGGGGACTATGGAGCGTGAGATTGGTCGGAGAATCGGAGCAGCTGGTGCGGTATTACATTCTGTTTATCGCACCGTTGTGACGAAAAGGGAGCTGAGCCAGAAGGCAAAGCTCTCGATCTACCGGGCAATTTTCGTTCCTACCCTCACCTATGGTCATGAAGGCTGGGTCATGACCAAAAGAACAAGATCCAGGGTACAAGCAGCCGAAATGGGTTTCCTCAGGAGGGTGGCTGGCGTCTCCCTTAGAGATAGGGTGAGAAGCACAGTCATCCGAGAGGAGCTTGGACTAGAGCCGCTGCTCCTTCGCGTCGAAAGGAGCCAGTTAAGGTGGTTTGGGCATCTGGTAAGGATGCCTCCTGGGCGCCTCCCTAGGAAGGTGTTCCAGGCACGTCCAGCTGGGAGGAGGCCTCGGGGAAGACCCAGGACTAGGTGGAGAGATTATATCTCCAACCTGGCCTGGGAACGCCTCGGGATCCTCCAGTTGGAGCTGGTTGATGTGGCTTGGGAAAGGGAAGTTTGGGGTCCCCTGCTGGAGCTGCTGCCCCCGCGACCCGATACCGGATAAGCGGTCGAAGATGGATAGATGGATGGATAAAACGTTTTTGTAATGATCCCCATCTTCTGTTATTGTTTTTAATGAGAAACATTTATTATTTTATGTATTTCCCAAATTTCAGTTTGACATGCCGTAAACCGTTTAAATCTGAGCATGCGCAACTCAAATCTGCACTTGACTTATATCAGGGAGTGACACGGAGAATACCAGAAAACAGGAAACAGAACAAATGCACAATAATAACAGGAAACAAAAACAAAAACCATAACAATAACACAGCATTCCCAACCCATCCGTTTGTGTTGGCAACACTGCAAGGACAAAAAATCTGCCGGAATAGGAAGAGTAATAATAATATTATGTATCACAAATACTAGTAACATAACTAGTTCCTAGTGACTAGTAAATACTAGTCATTGTGCCGATGCTGCTTTCCCTGAATAATGTTAAGTATGAAGAACAGTAGTCTTGTTGAGGCATGAGCTTTAAGTTTTCATAATTGTCCGATTGTTTTCTGAAAGATGTCACGCCAGACACCCAGATCATACTGCAAATGTACAAATATTGCAATACTTTAATCAGGTAGGCTCAATTACCACTTTGTTACTTCCTTCAGTGATAGATAGTAACTTAACAGACATTTATTTGAATGGAAGTCTTTGAGATTACAATTTAACTGCTTTAAAAATTACAGCTAGCCTGTATTCCGTCACAGTTTACATGCTTAAATAAAACACTTCATTGCTAGCTAACATCATTTAATTAGCCTGTAGCTATTCTTAAACAAAACAGTTAATTGTTTGCTAGCTAACTTAAACATCAGTTAATTAGCCTGTATCTAATTTTGAACAAAACAATTAATTGTATGCTAGCTTACTAAAATATCAGTTATTAGCCTGTAGCTATTCTTAAACAAAACAGTTCATTGTTTGCTTGAAGGTCAGTCAGTTAGCCTGTAGCTTTTCCTTAGCAAAACAAAACATTAGCTACATTGTTTGCTAGCTAGTTGAAAAGGTAGCCTACTGTTATGAGTCGACAGAGAAATTCAGCTTTTCAGCTTCTCCTGTCTGGTAGGCGGCGTTACAGAACACCGTTTGCCAAAACAAGAACACACAAGAACAGTTTCTTCCCACATTGTGATGAACACTTAACACCAGTTCCCTAAGGATTGCCACTTTAACTAAGATTGTATAGCGTAATTCCTCATTTGTTTTGATGTATATTATGCACATGTTTTGGCAATGCTGCAAGACAAGGAAAATGAACAATAAGAATATTAAGTTTGACAAATAGCCTACTAGCTTTTGTGCCTGAAACACAGCAGCCTACTGAACAACTGACACTACCGGTCAAAAGTTTGGGGTCACTTAGAAATTTCCATTGCACTCCATTGTAGACAGAATACCAGCTGAGATCAGTCGCATTGTTTTTTTGCCAGGTCAGTCATTTTCAGATTACATTATGTGTTTACATAATTGCAAAGGGCGTCTCCAATATTTTCTCAGTTCGTTTTTTAAAATGATATCAGATTAGTAAACATAATGTGCCTTTGGAACATTGGATGAATAGTTGCTGGTAATGGGCGAAGTAGATATTGCATTAAAGATCAGCCCCCCATTCAGATCAGCTGGTATTCTCTCTATAATGGAGTGGTGTGGAAATTTGTAAGTGACCCCACACTTTTGTCAGGTAGTGTACATTATATTTAATATTTCAGTTCATATTAGTGTTTGTTGTATTTGCTTTTCTTGCAAAAATACATATTTAAGAAATGTCAGTTCAGTTGGTAAGGTACATTGTACATATGTGATAACAGGCTATGGTATATGTAATTAGGACCAAAGGGAAACCACCAAAGCTAACAATTGTCTTTTTTTATTTTTTAAACAGAGATAGTAACATGTAATAAATGTATGGCACCAGTTATATCACAATGCTAACTCTCTTTTGTTATCCATGTACCATGTATACAGTGCACATATCACAACATAAAGTACATAACACTAGTACACCTGCAGGACAAACCAGAATTATCACACCTAAATGACAGCACGACTCTCTTTTAACATTATTTTCAAGGGAAATAAGTTTAAAAAAAAAAAAAACATTGGTCACAAACAAAACAATCAAAAAAAATCAAAGCTAAATAAGTTTTATTTTTCAATTGCAAAAGTAGTATGAGTTCTTTTTTTGTCTAGTGCTTGGAGAGCTTGTGTAAGGGCTAAACCTGGCCTAGTATACTGCTAAATAAATGTACCAGTTTCATACTGCATACATTGGTAGTTTGGAGTAGGCATTTCCAAATACATCGACTCTGCGCTTTTGTAAAGGCTGTGTCAGTGCTTCATTATCAAATCCATTCCACATCTGTGGATATCTGTTCCACGTTTTCACTGCTACCTTGCACCCGAGCAGATTCACATGGCATGTCACATGATGTTAATCACGTTTTGCTCTTATGATACATTTTCCGGGGGGAGGACCACCACACTCCTACAAAGATTGCCCCACTCAGTTTGTCAGTGATTCCTACGGCCATCCTGCGCAATACAAGGCCTGCATTCAAATGTTTAGTTCAAGTGAAGAGTGAAATAGAGAGAGAGAGAGAGCCATTATCAACACCAATCGACTCAACATATGTTATGTGGAGCTTTAACTCTGGATTTTGATGAAAGCTGCAAGCAGTAATACCAGAGGCCAAGCAATCGGCTAGTTTTGAACGGGCACTGCAGAAAAAATACAACACAGGCTTAGCCCAAACCCTTCATCATCATCACCATCATCATCATCTAATAATATACTCAAACCAACAAACATTTCCCTGAACATTACGGCTGATGTAACGACGCATTGCTTGACTTGCTCGTCAACAGCTTTGACCAAAGGGAAGTTCCTATTTAGGGCAGCAATGTTCAGGGGGAAAACCAAAGGCAATTGCACATTCAACTACAGTAACTGCATATCAGAAAGTAAGGAATTTAGGTAATGACTTAAAAACAGGTATTAGGCCTACTACTACTACTGCTACTACTACTACTAACACTAATCTAAATCTTAAACAATTCATTTGTATTGAATCAATACATTGATTCATACAAATGAAAACAACAAAAAAGACATTGACATTCCTCTGTAAAAACACCATAGTGAACGTAAAATTAGGCTATTTTACAAATATCATTGCATATATTTTCTATATATCTCATTTAATTTTTTACAGACATACTAAAGGTTAAACGCAGCCTGCTGCATGCTAGCAACAGTTCTATTTTATTTTGAAAGTGTTGTTATCATTTCCTGGAAAGGATGTTGCTTTTTGTGACTGCTCCGTGATATTGTCGACGGTGTGGTTTGTTTTATCTGTGCACACAGGCTTTCGTGTCGCCTGTTAGCTTTTCGTTAAGCTGTAATAGGTCAGTCTTTAGGGTAAGTAGGTGCACTGAGTATTTTCATTAAGCAAATTATAAAGTAAATTGTTAAGTTTTATACGTACCCCGGGTCGGTTGTTTTAACGTTAGCCTACTGGTTGACAGATATTAGCCATGGTAGCTCTTATACATCTTGCTTGTTACATAGTATAACGCTAGTCAACCTTTTTTCATGTGTCTCGTCAATTCGACATACCAATACACAGCTCACCAGGCGGCTCTCGTTCAATACATTTTCAAATAAATGACATACTGCTTTAGCCAACTGTTTAAATAAAACGCTAGGTTAATTTAGTTTAACGCTACTAACACTGTAAAGGTTTATAGCCCATGGGGCTTGCGCGAGACCACTGGTTAACCTTTATTCAAACAGCGGTAATAAATAATACATGACGCATTTTCAAAAGACTTCACTACGTCTCACAAATTTTGCGGTTAGACAAAGAAACATTAAGCATTATTTTGTTGTTATGCGTTTAGTGTCAAATTTGTGTTGGAGACTATCAAAGCGGTTTATCTGAGAGACCAACAGTAGACCTGAGACAACACCAATCTTTTTATCTAAGTCAATATCCAATGAAGAAACATAACATGTATTACAGACGTTACTTTTTTCTTCTTTAAACTTTTTTTTTTGTCAGAAATGAGACAGAGAACAATAAATGATCGAGGGCTTTTTGGATATTACCAGTGGTGTGATGTAAGTAGATTAAGTACAAATGTGAGGTACATTATGGGGTATTTCCATTTATATGCTACTTTATAGCCTGCCTCTACATCACAGAGGCAAATATTGTACTTTTTACTCCATATACATTTGTCTGGCAGCTTTAGTTGCTATTTACTTTACTCATTACCATTTTTTATACCTTTCATACCTAACAGAGTTAATGGACTTAAGTAGAAATAGTTACTTTGGAAACTTACAGTTGAGCAAAACAGGCAGTAATTCAGGAAATAAGACTCACAAGATCATCTTAAAACTGTTATTTACACATAGCTTGTTTAACACAAGTTTCTACATGCTGTGTTACTTGTAATCTCTCCACATTTCCTTCTCAGGTGATAGGCATGTTTCCAGTAGTGGTGGTCCATGGAGGGGCGGGTCACATCCCGAAGGCGCGGTCAGAAAACTCCACTTCAGGTGTGCGCGCAGCAGCCCGCACAGGGTACACCATCCTCAGGGAGGGGGGCAGCAGCATGGATGCAGTGGTAGAGGCTGTGACCCAGCTGGAGAATAACCCCTCCTTTAATGCAGGTAATGTAAAAACTAGGTGTACATTTAGTAATCCACATCTGCATGTTTTGCACATGTTCTGTAGGTCTACATGTGTTATGTATTTGTCAGGGTTTGACATAGGCGAAGTAAGTAAAAGTTGGGCAAGATGATTGGCCAGATGGCTGTTGTTTGATTAAAATAATTTTACTTTGAATATCAGATGTTTGCCACTTCTCCTCTTAATTGTGACAAATTACCTTTGTTGCATAATTTAAGAACATTGGGCCTCATTCACCAATACCTTTCTTTTAAATGTTTTCTTAAGAAAGCCCTTAAAAAATAGTCTACGTCTCATTCATGACTTGTTCGTAAACAGTAGAATTTTTTCCAGATGTGTTCTTAGAACGGTGAATCCCAATGTCTTCGGAAATTGAAAGCTTGTGCCCATTGCTCCTATTTAGCATAGGTAAATGCCCCGTTAGTTACCATAAAAGGGCATGAGATGGCAGGGCCGTGTCGTGTGCACACTTAGAGAAATGCCCAAAAGACGTGCCAAGGACGGTGGAGGCCTTGACTCCGAAAAAAAGACAAACTTTAGTAATTCTGAAGTGGAGGCACTGCTGCAAGAAGTTAAAGAAAAACCATATTACAAAAGTTATTAATGATTGCTCTTTGGTTTAACCAAAATACAAAATATTGATTCGTGATGACAATCATCGACATTTTAAGTTTAAGTGTCATGGCCTTGACTCATTGAAACTAGAGCTGGCTTTTCAAATAAATTAAAACAAGCGTAAAAAGATTATTGAAGTGCAAATTCAACGAATTTTTACTGAACTCATATTTGTGGATGCAGAAAAGTCTTTGTTGTTGTTTGGATTAATCATTGCTAGGGGTGTTACAATTCTCCAAATCCTTGATCTGATTACATTTTCGATTCTAGTGTCACAGTTTGATCTTTTGACTGGCTGTAGCTACGTTAGAGGAGGCTGGCAGCACTTCAATATTAATGTTGAAGAACTGACAGAAGAGCCGGTTAATGAACCTGAAATGAAATGACTCACTCCTATTGTTTTACTTAATTTGTGTGTGTGTGTGTGTGTGTGTGTGTGTGTGTGTGTGTGTGTGTGTGTGTGTGTGTGTGTGTGTGTGTGTATACAGCTGGTCTTCTTCTGCTATCATGTGTGCAGTAATCTAGCACATTAGTGCCTCCACTGGTGTGGTGGTAGAATCAAGTTCTCTTAATATATCATCCAGGCTGCACATGTGTGTTTTTGTTTTTTAAAGCTGACCGGACATGAAATGGGGGCATGACAGCATTGATGAGTCCATTTTTTATTTTGAAATTCGAGATTGTAACTTAATTTTGGTCGACTCCTTCTTGACACCCTTAATCATTACCATGTGTATTCGATTTATAAATTAATAATTTGGAAGTGTTTTGCCCCTCTTTTTCCGGGCCAAACAAGAGGCCAAAAAAATGTTGTATTTAACATAGTGCTATCAGTTAACCGCGTTAATAACGGCGTTAACGCAAACCCATTTTAACGGCGTAAATGTTTTCATTGCATGATTAACGTTCTTTTTTGGCCTAGCAAACGTTGTAGTTTTTTCAAATGCTATTGCAACAACTGGTAACGAAAAACTACAGCACCACAACGGATCTAGCTAGACTGGAAACAAAACAACAGGCATGCCACACACACTTTTTGGGGCTTGCTAGCCGGCCAAAAAGTAATAACAAACCTGCAAACTAGTTGCTGAATCGTGTAGATCCGAAGAATTTTAATTTTGTTATCTCAATAAAACAATCTTTGTTATGTCAAGATAACAAAATAATAAATTCATTATCTTGAGAAAATAAACTTTGTTATATCGAGATAACAAATTAATAAGTCGTTATCACGAGTGCTTGACGGATTAACAGTGCCTCTGCAAAATAGCCTTGAGAAGGAACTTGTTTCAATAGAACATATGTATGTCAAAGGTTGTTTTAATCGTGTAACAGAAAAATCAGATTGGACAGATTTTAACGTGTGCGCTTTAACGCACAAAATCACCCACGGTGCCTCATCATGTATTCTCAATATCAAAGAGCCCTTATTAAACTTTTAGTGTGTTATGTAGATTTTGTTTATGTAATGGATGTATACAAACTAAAAAATTTATAAAAAAAAACATTTCCCTCCAAATGGAGCGTTCTCTCCCACAGACAACACTCACCTGCCTTAAAAATGGCTTTCCCACATTCCTATTTGAAATTCCTAAATTAATGATGTTATTGATAGAAAATGCCAGCCCAGTTTTTCAAATGTGCTGCCTGTAAGAACAGCCTGCCCAGTGGCTGGTTTGAATTTGGTTGACCAATCACAACAGAGTGGGTCACCTGACTGATCAGAGCCTACTGGGCTTTTCAGAAAGACGGGCCAAGAGCTCAGAGTGTTTCAGGTGGGAGCACTGCAGCTATGGGCAGTATGAGAAACATGGAAATAGTGCACAATATAGTGTGTTTGCCATTTTAAAGAGTTGTTTGAATTCTCTGCAGTTAATTTCATTCACTATATAGTCCACTATAAAATACCATCAATGTACAGCTAATTTGAGTGTACATACGATGTACCCTACATTTTACTCCCATAGACCACAATGCAACGTGGTCGTGTTTTCCCGGAGGAGGAGAACAAGCAAAAGTGCCCATGAAAACTGAAAAAGAAAAACTGAATGGGCTTTCACTTCTAAACATAAATATGTTCAGTGAGTGTGTGGAATCTGGATTGGTTGTTTACTATATAGTTCACTATTTAATAAACACTATATAGGTGATTGTGAATGAGGGAACGTTTTTGAACACAGCTATAGTAGTTTTTTTGAACATCAAGGCATGTAACCTATTCTAGTATACCCCAAGAATACAAATATGAAGCTGAAATGTAGTATAATAGGGGCTCTTTAAGAATAACATAGTGCCTGCTCTTTCCTGCTCTGCATCAAGATGGGGGGGGGGTACTTTTATGAGTACTGCATGAGTTGTCCTGTAGTTCCGCAAATAGGCCAAATGTCACCTCTGTATACAAAGGTTTCTTTGTACTCAGAGGAAAGACTCTTAAATAATTTCTCAAATGATGTTTTAGGGTGTGGGTCTGTGCTGAACGTCAAAGGAGAGGTGGAGATGGATGCCATTGTGATGGATGGGAAAACACTGGGTAGTGGTGCCGTGTCTGCTGTACGCAACATAGCCAACCCTATCCAGCTAGCAAGACTGGTTATGGACAAGGTACTTACATTAAAATATAGGATGGTCAAGACATAACATTGGGAATTGTGTAATAAGACCCCAAAAACATGCATTAACTAGAGGTGTGACGAGAGCTCATCTCCACGAGATATTGCGAGATTAAACGTGACGAGGTAAAAACGTGTCGAAGTAAAAACTGTCTTGTGATGTCAGTACACAAATGCAGAGCAGCAGCCTTGATATTAGCATAGAAAATCCCCCGCCCATTCTCCAAAGTTGACTCTGAGTTTACTTTTGCAGTGCAATTGCTGAAGAAAAAGAAGTTGCCCATAAACCCCAGAGTTAAAAAAACGTTAGAGAGTACCGCCGCCATGACCGCCGGTCTCCCTTCTTCTCTCTCCCTCTCTCTCCCTCACCCCGTCTCTTGGCAGAGACACAGGCATCCGCAGCATGCAGTTCACTGTGGCGCTGTCTCATGCAAACCATTCTCTTTATCTGTTAAAATGAGTTGGGAAGCGGACAGCAAAACCTACCTTTACGTTTATTGATATTAAACAAACATACATGTTCTCCGTTCTTTCTATAATGGTCATAAATCAATGCTAGAGTAGCCTATTTCATTGTCACTAACCGTAGCATGCTAACGCTAGCATACTAGCTCGTGCTCAATGGCAAAACACTGCTACAACACCCACTAGTTGACCATAATCTCCAAAAGAACTACTCCCATGTCCCTGTTCTGCAGGTATTCCACAAGTGTCCCTGGTCTAGAAGAAGTCTCCCAGCTAATCCTGCCTCGGACTGACCAAAGCTGGAGAAAGAGTTATCTAGCTGATGTGATCTTACCTAGCTACTGAGCATGTGTGATTCCCAACAAAGATAGTAAAGAAGTGAGATGTCTCACTCTGTAACGAAAACAGAGACCCAAACACACAGGGTGAAAACAGGGTTTGCAGCAATGTGCAGTACAACAAAATCTTTTTCAATGAAACCATGTAAACCTATTCTGGTACAACTTCAAAATACAATTAGGAACCTGAAAATGAGCATAATACAGGTGCTTTAAGTAACCGCTACATTAACAATTTATTTCAAACTGTTAATATGGTTAAACTTTGTAAGTAATCTGTGGTTTACATGCATTCCGAACCTTGAATGTTGATCCATACGGACCGTGGATCAACTATAGCCCATAACGCCACTATACTTTTCTGATATCCTAGAAATAGTCATAGAACCTCTTGCCATAATAGCAATATTTCACACAGTACTGTAGGATCTCCATCTCAGCCAAAGCGTCAGAAACATGATAGACTTTGCCACGCTTGTGGCTAGAAGACTTTAACTGCTCAAACGGAATTTATTTTGTATAACTTAAAAGAACATTTATAAAAAATACTATGAGAAAAAAAACTCTTGTGTTTTCCATGTACAAAAAGGTTTTGGACTAGTTCAAAGATGTGTTTTACAGACGTGAACTTTGATCTCTATTTTAACTCCTTGAACTCCATTTCAGACAGCTCATGCATGTCTGACTGCAGAGGGGGCCAATCAGTTCGCCCGGTCCATGGGTGTCCCTGAGGTGCCTCTAGAGTCCCTCATCACCGACTACTCTCGCATGCGCTGGAAAAAGAACCTAGAACCTGATGCCAACCCTGTGGAGTGCCAAATGTGAGTCACAACTGGTTTGGATTTACAGCAGTTTCAAATGAAACACGGAAAAACATGCCCAAAAAAAGTCAAGACGACCATAATAACTTCTCAATCCACTCCTGCTTCATTATACACTTCTTATATGTTGATCCATACTGCACAGCAATCAATCCTTTAACTATCTCATCAGACTAGCTGACAATCAGTAAACAAATTGAACTGATTGTGACAGAAGTTTTGTAAAAAAACTGGTCATAGGATACACCTGGGGTTCCTAGCTCAAAACTCCTCTTGAAGCCTTTACTCTCCTCATCTCTTCCGAGACACATTTAAGCGACTGGAACATTCTCAATGATGGCAAGTTTTTCATTTCTTTGAGGAAGGAGGACAGGAGGGAGGATAATTAGCTGAATGAAAAGCCCCCACAGATTCTCCTAGACATATATAAATACACTACTGTATTACCTCTTCATATCTCAGAACCTCCTGAAGTATCAATGTCAACATTTATCGGAAAGTGTAATATTTCAGGAACATACTGAGCTCACAAATCCACAATGGCAGTTTGGATTATGCAGCGGGAGAAGTTTGAGGAGCTTCTATGGATGTTTGCACAGGTTATTTTGCTGTGACTCCGGGTCACTCATCATTGGAAATCTATTGTTATTGCTGTAACTCTCAGCTGACTACTGCTGCATTCTCTACAAAAGAGCAAGCTACACACTTTTCAGAGCCAAGAGCAGTGAGGACCTGATACTCAAAAAAGGGTTCTAACTTGGTGACCAGTAGAGTGTGCAAAAAAATTATTCGTATTCAAATCGCGATTCAAACTCTACTGCATTTTTGTTGTATGTCTACTGCAATCACATGATAGATAGATAGATAGATAGATAGATAGATACTTTATTGATCGCCAAGGGAAAAATTCAAGGTCCCAGTAGCTTACAGACATTACACAACATACACATACATCATTTTTTTTAACATACATACATACATACATACATACATACATACATGGAAAAAGTAACTACATTTACATACTGTGAATCGTTTTCTTTAATCGAGAAGTGGAAAAATCTGAATTGAATTGTGACATTTTCTGAATCGTACACCCCTAGTGACCAGGTTACTGTATCAAACTGATTAAACCTATGGCATTCTTTAAAAAAAAAATGAAGTAAGTCACACCTAATTCTGTGTAATTGTGTAGGGGGAAGATGGGCACGGTTGGAGCAGTAGCAGTCGATAGTGAGGGCAACGTAGCCTGTGCAACCTCCACTGGTGGGATGCTGAACAAGATGGAGGGACGGGTGGGCGACACACCCTGCATAGGTCAGTCCTCAAGCATATAGTTGGGAATGATAAGCCTTAAAGAGAGGGAGAGAGAGAGAGAATCCATAAGAATGAGAGAGAGATATCATAGTCTGACAACAAGGACCTTTGACCAGCAGAAGTTCGGCATGTTTGGTTAATTAATAAACAAAACCATGAGCTCTGTGTTTGCTTACAACATACTTTTCAACACTGCTGACTCATGTTACAAAGTTCTTAACTTGTTTTTATCCTTATGTTGACTTTCTGTATTATATTGACATATTTTCAAATGAGATATGGGATGAGATAATACCATTTATAGTGATTAGTTTGATGTGATTTTTAAAGTGGGTTTGCTAGTT
>NW_022603110.1:0-26434 GCF_008692095.1 Etheostoma spectabile
CCCTCAAATCTCATCTTCTGCAGCTGCAACTCCCCACAACTGTGGTCCTCATACAGTTCTGTGGACGACCTTCTGCTGGCTGACAGATCCCCTCACCTGTGTGGAACAGACAATGGCACTGCTGACATTCCTAGCCTCAAAAGGCTACAAGGTCAAAAGGGACAAAGTACAAGTGCTAGGAGACAAGTCCTTTTCTGGGCAGACAAATTTCATCAGCAGGCTGGGGTGTCTCCAGCCATAGACAGGCTATTCTGCATCACCCGCTTCCCCTCACAGTTGCAGACATGCTGTCTTTTCTGGGCCTCACAGGATACAGCGCTCAACATATCCCTGACTATACCAACAGAACTACATCGCTCAGGGAACTGGTGGCTGCTGCTGGTCATCGCTGTCTCACAGCCCCCCTCCTATGGACAAACAGAGGCCGAGGCCGCCTTCTCTGACCTCAAAAGTGCCCTAGCAAGGGCAGAGACACTCACCTCCCAGGACTACTCACTCCCATTTCATATGGATGTTTCTGAAAACAATGGCTTTCTCAATGCCATTTTATTTCAGAAAAAAAGGGGGGAGACAGACATGTACTGATGTACCATCATCAAGGCTGGATACAGTGGAAAAAGGACAGACAACCTGTGCCCGCTATGTAGCGGCGCTGGCAAAATCCATTGACAAAACAGCACATATTGTAATGTGCCATCCAATAACAATCCACACCACACATGGTGTCACAGCTTTTTTGGCCAGCAAGGAATTTGCATACAGTGCCACAAGGAGAACAAAACTGCAGACTGCCTGTACCCAACCGCACATCACCTACTCATCAGAAGGAATAAACATGGCCAACAGTATGAGTAGACAGGGAGTGCCACATGTTTGCGAGGAAGAAGCAGCCCAAGAAAGCAGAATAAGGTCAGATCTGGAAAACGTACCAGACATGTCGGCTGACATGTGGCTCTACACAGACGGATGTTGCTACAAAACAAAGGATGGGACTAACAAAGCATCATATGCAGTAGTCCAACAACACCCAGATGGAACACATCAGACATTGGAAGCAGGAATAATAAACCAACCAGCGTCAGCACAGAAAGCAGAAATAAAAGCTCTGATCGCAGCCCTTCTGCTAGCCAAAGGAAGAACAGTGAACATTTTACAGACTCTGCTTATGCTCATGGAACAGCACACTTGGACGCGATCATGTGGAAAAGGCGAGAGATACGTCACCTCTGCAGGAATGCCCATAAAACATCAGAAGGAGATAATGGAGCTAGTGGAGGCTATTGCCGCTCCACTAAAGGTGTCCATAATGAAATGCAAAGGACATGACGCAGGGCAAGAAGAGTAAGTGCAGGAAACGAGGCAGCAGATTCTGCAGCCAAAAGAGCGGGAGGATACTCCCCAAAACAGATGGTACTATCGAAAGAGATAGAATCACAACCAATGGCACTGGAGCCTAAAGACATTCTAGAAATGCAGAAAAAGGCAGGAGCCTATGAATGGAATCAGTGGCAGCGGAGCGGCGCCACAAAAGACAAAGATGGGATATGGAGGTCTCATCAAGGAAAGATAGCAGCATCAGCCGAGATGTGCAGAATGTTGCTACCTGAGGCACACAGACCAACACATGAAGGAAGAAAACAGACTCTCCTGAATCTGTCTGAGCTGTGGTGGCACCCAAATTTGAGGGACATGGTGACACATTTTTGTCAGGAATGCAGGGTGTGTGGAGAGCATAATGTTCAGAAACCATACACCACACTAAAAGGAGCGTACCCAGTCCCCACAGCTTGTTTTCAAGATATCAGTATAGATTATACTGATATGGGCGCAGAAAATGTGGTAGGGGGAAAAAGGTATCTTCTGGTGATGGTAGACAGGTTCTCTAGGTGGGTAGAAGCCATTCCCACCAGAAAAGAGGACGCAAAAACAGTGGTGAAATGGCTCAAAACTGAACTCATCCCGAGGTATGGGGTCCCCAGGCAAATAAGGTCAGATAATGGCACACATTTTAACAACAAACTACTAAGAGAAGTAGAACAGGCCCTGGGAATCACTCATGCCTTCGGATCAGTTTATCATCCACAGTCACAGGGAATGGTGGAAAGAGCAAACCAGACATTGAAGGCTAAGATAGCCAAGGCATGTGCAGGAAGCAAGTTAACATGGGTAGAAGCGCTCCCATTGGCCCTCATGGCTATGAGGTCCTCAGAAGGACGAGAAACACATTTGACCCCACATGAAATAATGACAGGGAGAAAAATGCCAGGACCTCCACTAGATGGAGGCCACATGCCAATGTTAGATGTTCAGCAAATAGAAATGACAGACTATATGAAAAAGCTAACATCTCTGGTTTCAGCCCTTTCTACGCAGGTCCAGTTGGCGAACAGGAAACCGCAGGAGGAAGCAACACTACCTGTCAAGGTAGGCGACTGGGTCAGGGTCAAAGTTCACAAGAGGAAGTGGACTGACCCCAGGTGGTCCGGGCCTTACGAAGTGAGGGAGGTTACTTCACACTCGGTCAGGTTAAAGGTAAAAAAGGAGCACCTTGGCACCACCTGACACATTGTGCCCCAGCCGCACCTCCTAGCCGCCCATTGGCAGAAATTAGAAAAGCAATCCAAAATGTATAGATGGAAGAGATGTTTTGGCGGGGAACAGCCCCCGCATAGTACATCCATAACTTGGAAGGCAATGGGGTTTGGGAAAAAGACAACAGTTGTCCTAGCAGTAGTAGTAGTAGTGGGAGTTGCAGCATTAATTCTGGGGTTGGAACATGCGTATGGGGACCGAGACCACAAAGAACAATCACCCGGTAGTGTCCAACCACCTCTCAGTAACAAAGGAAATGAAACTAGACGAGAGAAAAGAAGAGCAGTTTGGGCAGTAGTGAAGCAACACACTAAGGGCCCATCCCCAAGGTGCGGTGCCAGATTGACTCTCCCCTATGTGAGAGACTCAACCACGTCATTTACCTTTGATTTGTGTCAGGCTATAGACTGCGGGGGGTATAATAGTTTCTACAAAAACACAGATGTGTACATCTGTGACGACTATCAAAAGGTAGAGGACTGTGAAAGGAGCGCTTCCGGACAGGTGAAAGGTAGTCTCTGTAACAGCTGGTATGACGCGGGTTGGACAACAGGAGGGTGGAAACCATGGGCGAGGTTGACAGACAAAAGAGATTGGTGGGTACAACAAGATGAATGGGAGATATTATCTATACAGCGGGACTATAGTTCAGACCCCACGAAAAATCCATAACCCTGTCAGTAAATAGAGCAATTGGGAGCAGGAACGGTCAGGATGTGTGGATGTTAGCCATAGGTGTATGGATAGCAGGAAGTGACCAGATAACCCCCCTGCAGATAAATATTTGGATCCCCTCACGCACACACAGAATGACACTGACATGGCAGAGACTACAGTAAAACCCCCCCTGAAGGAGGAAGACGTAATAGTGCAGGACTTCTCTAAAATGAGGGTGGAAGATGTGTTAGAGTTATCAGCAGGTGCAGGCCAGGACAATTTATGGATCAGGTGGCTAATACAGAATGCCAAAGAACAACACATGGAAGGGTGCGTGGCCTGTGCCACAGCTAGACCAGTCATGTTCACTAACCCGGCCCCGTTGTTTCCTAATGAGGACCCAGCAGTATATGCATGCATGTTGAACTTCACACACTCTAAGACAGCTTCCCGCAATTGTACTACCCTAGCATCCCTCTTTCCCCCAGGCTTTGAAAAACCAGGGTATTTTACCGCCATAAAGGGGGAGGGTGCAAGATATCACTGTTTCAATCTCACCGGATCAAGCAAGCCCACAATCAAACTAGGTGATATACCCCCAGACTGGTGTAATACAACTGTACAAAACAAAACAGCCCTAGGCCCAGTGGCTAGAATAGGACTATTCTACTATTGTGGTGGTCTTAGGTTGTACTCCCAGATAAAGTTCCCAAATCAAACGTCAGGAGTTTGTGCTATGGTTAGATTAGCTATGCCCATATCTTTGGTGGGGAGTAGAGTCCACTATACCCACCATAAGGCTGTGCAACTGACCGTAAAGAGAAGGCGCAGGGCCCGTAGTATGCAAGGCCCGGCTTTTGATCCATGGGCGGGAACCCCAACCTATATAGACAGCATAGGAGTTCCTAGGGGTGTCCCGAATGAATACAAATTGGCAGATCAAATAGCCGCAGGATTTGAGAATATACCACTGCTTTCAGCCATCTTCCCCGTCACTCCCAGCAAAAATGTAGATAGGATAAATTTTGTGCATTATAATGTTTTACGCTTGAGCAATGCAACTAGGGATGCCATCGAAGGCCTGGCCGAGCAGATGGCCCCAACGTCCCTCATGGCGCTCCAGAATAGGATGGCGCTGGACATGCTGTTGGCTGAAAAAGGAGGAGTCTGTTCCATGTTCGGAGAGATGTGCTGTACGGTCATCCCTAACAACACTGCCCCGGATGGGAAGGTCACCAGGGCTTTGAACCAACTTCGAGCCCTTTCCCAGGAGATGCATGACGCCTCAGGTGTATCAAATCCATTGGAGGGGTGGATGACAACCTTTTTTGGCAAATGGAAGAATCTTATCACTGCTTGTTTGACATCTATTGCTGTTTTTCTCGCTATTCTAGTTACCTGTGGGTGTTGCTGTGTGCCCTGCCTGCGGACCATGATATCCCGGCTCATCACCACTGCCTTGTCCAAAGAAAAAGCGCCGCCTCCCTATTCCGCTGGGATGCTGCCATTACTCACCATGCCTGAGGACGGGGAGGACGTTGAGGCACTGCAGTTAGTGTAAAAAGTGTTCGCACCTAGTAGGTGCGAAAAGGGGGAATTTGTGGGAAAATAATACAATGACTGAGGTGGTGATGAACAGGGCACTCAGGAACGGCCACGTAAAAGCTGGCTTAAAGTATATGCTGAATTAACCAAAGACTAAATAAGAGTGTGTGTGTGTGTGACATATTATACATTATGCTTTGCAGCTGGGGTACGGCTAGGAGGGAGAGAACAGGAAGGGCTATCTTAGTCAGATAAGCTACAGTGAGCACGAGAAGAGGAGATGGTGAGGCCAAGGACACTGAAGTTCGAGGACGGTCTGATAACTCAGAGAACAGGACGTACAAACTAAGAAGGGAGTGAACATAGCTGTCTTGTGAAGTAAATGATAACTGAAAATAATAGACAGGCAAGAAGGAAGAGGCAG
The DNA here is from genome assembly GCF_008692095.1 of Etheostoma spectabile. Lineage (NCBI taxonomy): Eukaryota > Metazoa > Chordata > Actinopteri > Perciformes > Percidae > Etheostoma > Etheostoma spectabile. The sequence continues at coordinate 5,219 of NW_022603110.1, forward strand.
AGCAGGGATTGTACCCCAGCAACAGTATAGCTGACCAATCAGGCCCCACAAGGGGAACCAATATAACCCTGAGCACGCTATTGTTTAAGTGCCTTTTTGGGAACCTCTGTACTAGACAAGTTTCCATCAGGTCCGTGCACGTTTAACTGCCCGGAAACGCATTTCATCTGTTGACCACAAGAATAAACGCTGTGTTAATTCATCATGGAGTCAGTTGTCAGTTTATAGAAGGATTTCTCCAACAGTACTCTTTAAAACGTTAAACTAATGAGGAAGAATTTGACAAATCAACCAAAAACGTACTCTTTTAAATCTGTATCTGTCAAGTCCTGACCATTCCCTGACTGGGAATTGAACCCCGGCCGCGGCGGTGAGGGCGCCAAATCCTAGCCATTAGACCATCAAGGAGTTACATCTATCAAATTTAATTTAACAAATTGTTGGTTATATTGTTTTAGGCAAGAAATGGCGCATGGTTAGAGATTTAGAAGGCAGTGGTGCCAAATGCAAAACTGCCTGTTTCGATTTAATTACATGGTAATAATACAAAAACAGAGGAGTAGTGATTACTTGGAAATGCTTCCGGCAGTTTCTGAAATAAAAACAATGAATCAGTGGTGGAAAATGCAAAACTACCTGTTTCTATTTTATTACGTAGTAAGACAGAGGTGTAGTGATTACCTGGAAATGCTTCTGGTAGTTACTGTCAAACAACCATGAATCAGTGGTGGAAAATGCAAAACTGCCTGTTTCAATTTTATTACATGGTAATATTAGAATAACAGAGGTGCAGAGATTAGAGGTGCAGAGATTACCTGGAAATACTTACCATGAAATATGTCTTGTCCTTCACGTACGTAACGCAGTGCAATCTGACCAGCAGCTAAACACCTTCCACCATCAAGCACTGGCGACTGGGATCCTTGTAACACGTTTATTTGAGTTACAAAGGGTGAAACTGGGAGAAAACACAATGACCAGTTACTTAGATAGTAAGGAGTCACAGCTATTAAACAAAGATAATTGTAAAAACAATATAACTACACAACAGGCTAGCAAAAATGTAAGATGAAATAAAGAAACACGTAATGTATTGTTATACAGTGTACGTAGTATAACCTATGTTGGGTATCTAAATAAACTAAGATATACTTACATGTGGCATTACCCAAGATAAAAGTGGCAAACTAGCTTACTGAAGTATACCGTCAGTTAGGGCTGAACAATATTGTGTTTTAGCATTGACATCGCGATGTGCGCATGCGCGAAAGTCACATTGCAGGACGTTACGATGTTGACGTTAATACTTTTTTGCTGCTTGATAGAAAAGTAACCTTTCACCGTTTCTCCTTTACATGATTATTACCATCCGACCATTCCCCTTTAAGACAGGTAGCCATGTGGGCAACGTGTGTATGTGACGTTAGTCCGACGGAGTTTGGTATGGGAAGTGAGGCTCTTTGTGTGGAGAAAAGTAGCCTACCGTTGGCAACAGCTGCCTCTAACACAGTGATGTCATAGTATTTGATGGGTAGTGAGTGACGCTACAGTAGTTGGGGTTTTATGTTCTCTGCAAATACAAACTAAACCCCCTGATTAATGCAACATAATCACAACGTCTCCCGGCCATTTCCCACTGCAGAAAGCTGCAACCAGTCAGGCTAAAGCTAAAATAGTTCGCTTAAAGAAACAAGCAGAAAGCTGCTATCAGCCAAGCTAAAGCTAATATAGTTAGCTTAAAGAAACAAGCAGAAAGCTGTTACCAGCCAAGCTAAAGCTAAAATAGTTAGCTTAAAGAAACAAGCAGAAAGGCGCTACCAGCCAGGCTAAAGCTAAAATAGTTAGCTTAAAGAAACAAGCAGAAAGCTGCTACCAGCCGGTCTAAAGCTAATATAGTTAGCTTAAAGAAACAAGCAGAAAGCTGCTACCAGCCAGGCTAAAGCTAATACAACTAGCCCAAAGAAACAAGAGGCATGCAGGTCTGGTCAGTTTATCAAACGAGCTGGCCTCGCTAGTCGACCACAACCTGAAATTTAGAGGAAGCAACATGCAGTCACTGTCATTCACGTTAACCTGGATTGATTATTATATGAATACAATGGTGTCATGCTAGTCAACCAGAGTATTTCTACCTGATGTCCCTCTCCAAAATCACTTCAGAAGAGTAATGTTAGTCACAGCGCTTACTTGCTTTGGTGTTTGTAAAGCATTAAAGTCTATCCCCAGATGAGGGACAACTCTGTCCGGCTTATTTATGTAGCATGAAAGCTAGCATAAGCTTACTAACATCCAGCCCGCTTCTAAATACTGTAAATACCTTTTAATTAGCTCAACACTTTTTAACAGTTAAACTGAAACACTGGCGCTGAGCTCCAGGTCCTGCAGACGCAGACGGTCTGCCGTTATCTCAAAGTGTTGAGATAATTAAAAAGTATTTGTTTAGAAGCAGGCTGGCTGCTATTTAGCCAATGCTAGCTTCCATGCTACATAAATAAGCCTGACAGAGCTGTCCCTCACAGAAAAAAAACACAGGTAAAATTAAAAAAACACTACATAAACTTTGCTACAGTGCGTTTATTTAAACATAGGTACACCTACATGTAGGGTGACGAGATTGCAATATAAGCCTTTATATTAATATTAGCAGTGGAAGCGTGCTGGGCCCATAACCCAGAGGTTGATGAATCAAAACCATCTTCTACTATTTCCTGTGCTTTGTATCTTCAGTAAGTATATATCCAGTCTGTTGATGTTTAACACAGCAACTGATGTTGCAAGTGTCTGAAGTGAAATGTCTCCACCTGCTGAAGAGTAAACTTAATGGCATGTTGAGATTATTTCACCCATAAAAAAAGAAACTTCAGTGCTCATACCTTTTATTCCCGCTGTAACACACGTAAAAACTGGAGTGTAATACAGTAAATATACTACACTACAAGTAATAAATACTGTAAATAGAAACTGTAAAGCATGTACGTTCAAAGTGCTTGTTGTGTTGTTTACCAGTCAGATTACCACAGGAGGTAATATCTGTTGCACCTCTTTTAAAGACTCTACCATAATACCTGCTGGAGATGCCAGGTCCTCATACATGTAAAGCATGAGCTCTACCACTGAGCTACATCCCCTGAAGATTTTGAAATTCTTTTGACTTTTTTCTGAGATAGACTTAGACTTATCTTTATTAATCCTTTTGGGATGACTCCCGCAAGGAAATTGAAATATGCGGTGGCTTGAAATGAAACCTGGGCAAAATGCTTGCACTGCTATGGTATAAATCATAGTTGAAAAGTAACACACCTGTTGCCTTTCTGCTGGACAATACAACGTTCACTGCAAATCTTGTAAGACAGATTGATAAGAAATACATTGGTGGAGACTGGTTGCTTCCAGTACCAATGAGATAAGACAATATTGTTTATGAAGGAACATCTGGGTATACTGTGATGTGTCATTGGTTGGCTACCACTCTTAAAAAGCAGCGCTCGTTGTCTGCAGGATTTGAACCTGCGCGGGGAGACCCCAATGGATTTCTAGTCCATCGCCTTAACCACTCGGCCACGACAACATGACAAGTAGCTCTATACCTGTTTGCACAAATGTTCATACACGTTTCTATTGGTTAAGACTGTAACTTAAGATATCATTGTAATCACATTCAGATCACCTCAAATAAAGACACTGATGATCATTGTGTTCATAAGTGCTTCTCTTTGGGGTTGTCTTGGTTGTGAGTTCATCATCAGACACTAACACATGCAGAGCAAGTACATTTCAGCTGTTGTCCACCGCTAGCTAAATAAATAAAAGAATGGGAGTTTTGGAATAGATATTCAGCACTAAGTGGTACTTTCTAATGCTGAATGAGCTCTATCTGGAGGAAAAAGGAGTTGCCCCAAAGAAAGTCATTGGACTCTAATTGACCACTCATAGACTGTTAATGGCATACATTGGGATGATGGTTGTCTATTCATGAAGCCATTCATTACTTACAATAGTCAGTTTTTTTGTTTCTTGTTATGTCTCGGCAAGAAGTATTATACTTTTGGGTTGTCTGTCCATCTCTACATCAGAATCAGAAATTCTTTATTGATCCCTGAAGGGAAACTCTGGAAAAGACTGCTCCTTCAAGCCAGCACCCTAAGGATTTCAGCCTTATGCCTCTAAAGTCCTCCGCTCTACCAACTGAGCTGTCGAAGCGAGCTAGTACATACACATGCATTGTAAATGTGATGACACAGGACCCCCCTAGAGGTGCTTTCAGTGATAGAGCGCACTTCCAGTCTCAATGCCCAGATGTATTATCTTATCTTAAAGAGCTCATAGTACCTTACAACCCTAGGAGAGCACTACGCTCCCAGAATGCAGGGTTACTTGTGGTTCCTAGAGTCTCTAAAAGTAGAACGGGAGCCAGAGCGTTCAGCTATCAGGCTCCTCTCCTGTGGAACCAGGTTCCAGTTTGGGTCCGGGAGGCAGACACCGTCTCCACATTTAAGAGTAGGCTTAAGACTTTCCTTTTTGATAAAGCTTATAGTTAGGGCATAGAATCGAATATTGTTAGGGAGTAGTAGTTAGTCACATAGTTTTCAGATTTATCTATCATATAATATAACTAAAGGGAGACTTGGCATACAGCCCGATCCGGTTGGGGAGAGTTCTGGCCGACCGGGCTGGAGCTCTCTTTACCTTGTCTCTCTTGGTTTTGTTGTAATAGTTTTAGACAGCTGGGGACTTATTTTGATACACTAGTTAGGGCATATAATCGAATATTGTTAGGGAGTAGTAGTTAGTCACATAGTTGTCAGATTTATCTATCATATAATCAAGAATATAATAGAACTAAAGGGAGACTTGGCATACAGCCCGATCCGGTTGGGGAGAGTTCTAGCCTGACCGGGCTGGAGCTCTCTTTACCTCGTCTCTCTTGGTTTTGCTGTAATAATTTTAGACAGCTGGGGACTTATTTTGATAAACTGAGCTCCTCTCTCCTCTATCTTTCCATCTTTTCATTTATGTGCATCCATGTCCCAGAAATGCTTGTTACTAACCTATTTCTGGGGAGTCATTCCCCGGAGTCCTTATGTTCTTTTTTCCCCAGCATGTTCCCTTGGATCAAAGAGGCTCCGAAATCAGGGTAGCAGCTATCGCCATGGTCCCGCTACACGTTCTGTGATGCCATGTTCAACTGCTACACTGCGGTGTCCTGCTACGTCCTGCTACGTCCTGCTGTGCCTTGTAATGCCGCACAGCGTCCTGCTATGCTATGAACTACTACAAAGAACTGCTACAAACTACAAATTTTTTCTATTTTTGTTATTGCCACTCTTCATTCTAACCCCAACCGGCCCGTCAGACGCCGCCTACCAAGAGCCTGGGTCTGACCGAGGTTTCTGCCTAAAAGGAAGTTTTTCCTCGCCACTGTCGCACTGTTGCTTGCTCTGGAGGAAACCACTAGAACTGTTGGGTCCTTGTAAATTCTGGAGTGTAGTCTATCTGTAAAGTGTCTTGAGATAACTCTTGTTATGAATTGATACTATAAATAAAATTGAATTGAATTGAATTGAATGTTTATGATTTTTTTTACTTTTTATGAAATTTTTCGACATACTAGACTGACTTTTTATGACATTTTATGATTTTTTGACATACTATACTATGAATTTTACAAAACTAAAAGGATCTTACTCTCTAACTAAAAGCTCTATCTCTGTAGGGATCCCCCCCTCATAATGTTGTCACACACTTAGCATAATAATCTGAGTCTTTCAACACTTTTAGTGGATGGAAACGTTCTCTTGTCAAGGAGTTTAATCACAGAAAGGGCAGGAAGGATAAATCCACCATATCAAGTCTCACGCGCGAGGCCTCGTTTAATTTATTTTATTTTAACTATAAAACAACAATAACTTGAGAGCGTACAATTAAAAATGGCCAACTTCTAGTGTGCTGGTAATGATGAGAGGACCAATTTACACAAATGTTTAATTTGCGCTTTTTCTAAACTCCCAACTTTTCATAGTTTCATCCCAAACCCACTATATAAATAAAACTTACAATGACTTTCTGTCAGCCAAAAAAGAGTATGTTTCTAGAGATGAGAAGAAAGTTTTTACAAAATCAAAAAGTTTCAAACATGTCTACGTTTTCCAACCAAAACATCTTTAAACGTCTTAATGTTTCTCCTTTGGGCCTCTCCTTCTCCTCTCCATGGTGGGTACATTGTGGTTAGGGTTGGGTACCAAAACCCGGTGCTAGTACGGCACCGGTGCCTTAACACCCGGTATCTATCGGACCGAATAGTAACGGGGATTTCAGGGCCTCATTTTGGTGCTACTGAAACACCAGCGCTGCCTTTTTCCATCTAGTGGTTGTTTTTGTCATTTAGCAGCAATTTACTGGGGAAATATAACTTTTTTTTTTACATTTCATTTGGACCATATAGCGATAAACAAGCCGTTCTTAAATATTGCTGGCTGTTTTTTTGTGCTCCTTATTTTAAAACATATATACATTTAAAAAAGGTATTTTTAAAAGGATGGGTTTAGGCACCGATTCTGGTGCCTAAATGGTAAAGAGTTCTGAGGACAGGCAGAAAACAGTCCAGCTGATCCACAATAACATACATGTTGGTCAGAAGATAGAGTTACTGCTGGTCAGCCTTCAATGTGGAGAGAAGATCAGAATATAACAACACAGCTATCAGGGCATGAGGAGGAGGAAACAGCTTGGCTCTGAAACATGTTCACAACGAGGCAGCGTGAACGCGCTGGTGTCTTTTAAGGTTACCACTATGAGAAAAGGTTTCCCCACATTGTTCACACCAGTACGGCTTCTCTCCAGTGTGAATGCGCTGGTGAGTTTTAAGGCTACTATAATGAGAAAAGGTTTCCCCACATTGTTCACAGCTGTACGGCTTCTCTCCAGTGTGAATGCGCTGGTGAGCTTTAAGGCTACTACTCTGAGAAAAGGTTTCCCCACATTGATCACAGCTGTACGGCTTCTCTCCAGTGTGAATGCGCTGATGGGTTTTAAGGTGATTACTCTGAGAAAAGGTTTCCCCACATTGATCACACCAGTACGGCTTCTCTCCAGTGTGAATGCGTTGATGGGTTTTCAGGGTACTCTGTAGTGTGAAAGCTGCCCCACATTGATCACAGCTGTACAGTTTCTCTCCAGTGTGAACTCTCTGATGAATCTTTAAATATCCTGATGTTGTGAAGGATTTGTCACACTGCTGACAGCGGTGACGTTTGACCCCTCTTCTTCTCCGTTCCTATCAACAGTCAGGAAACCAAGAAAATGAGTTAGTGAGGTGCCATGCTGTAGAGTTCTATCTTAAACTAGAAACATTAGAGGATGTCTATGGAACATTGTTTGACTGACGCATTACCTTTCTTAATTATCTGCCAACATCACTATTATGGAGTTGCATTATGGGACATGTAACATCCAGTGTTGGTTAGTTTGGGATAGATAAACTACTTTTGATCAATTTATGTGCGGCCTGTATTTTGTTGCCAGCCTTTAGCCAGCCGGTAACAAATGGGGGATTATCCGGGATTTTTTTGTGCTGGGAAAGTTGAAAATGTAACATTTTCCCACAGATTTTGAGCTTTCACTGGTATCTGTAGGGGTTACCGTGTTGTCTTCATGTTGCTGGAACAGCTCTACTCCAGTTAAGTAAATTGGAACCATTGTCCCTGATAGGCATTAGCAATGAGGGGCACTAGTTGACCTTTGACCTTTTGTTTTAGGTTGTTGTTTTTGCTAAATCAAACTTGTATAGCCAGCAGTATTGTGTAAGAAAGTAATATGGTAGTGTAATGTGGTATTGTCCACACAAGCTACATTTCCTCAAGCAGTTCTGAAGCTCAGCAGAGCTTTCTGCTGTGTGAAGAATAAAACTGCTGAGTATCACTGACGCCTCTGAAAAACACAGGTGCATATGTGTCGTGGTCATGGATGTTTAAAAAATAGCTTTGATGTACAGTTGTGTTCAAAATAATAGCATCACTAAACTCATAAATCATATTGGTAAAAGTGATATTTCTACATGGCAAATAATAATAAAAGTCCTAGAAAACCAACAGTCATGACATGCATGCTGCTCATTCTGTGGAATTGAATCTGTAATTGAAAGGAGCATGTTCAAAATACTAGCAGTGTTGTGTTCAATTAGTGAGCTGATTGATTCTGTGAAGAAACAGGTGTCAGTTATGGCCCATATTTAATCTATATACTGTATATATACATATTTAAGGAAGGAAGCACATGTTGTGCATGCTGGTTATAGTGCATTTGACACTGAAATACTCAGCAAAATGGCTCGTTCCAGACATTGCCCTGAGGAACAGAGGACTTTGATTAAAAAGTTGATATGAGAGAGGAAAACATATAAAGAAGTGCAGAAGATTATAAGCTGTTCTGCCAAAATCATTTCAGATGCCTTGAAATGGCATCCAACGCCTGACCGACGTGGGAAAAAACCAAAGGACACATTGACTGGCCAACGGAGAAATGGAGCAACATTCTGGGGACGGATGAGTGGGAAACTGTTCTTTTTGGGTCTAGGAGCCGCAGACAGTTTGTCCTCCGACCCCCCTGCACTGAAATCAAGCCCCAGTCCACTGTGAAGACAGTAAAGCATGCTGGTTATGGGATGTTTCTCATACTGTGGTGTTGGGCCTGTTTATCACATACCAGGGATCATGGATCAGTGTCAATACATCAGAATACTTGAAGAGGTCATGTTGCCTTATGCTGAAGAGGAAATGCCTTTAAAACGGGTCTTTTAACAAGACAAAGACCCAAACACACCAGGAAGGACCAAAGTCTTGGTTCCAGATGAACCAGATGGATGTTATGGAGTGGCCAGCCCGATCCATGGACCTCAATCCCAGAGAACACTTGTAGGGTGACATCATAAATGCTGTTTCTGAGTCCAAACCCAGTAATGCAGAGGAATTATGGGATGTAGTTCAATGGTCCTGGGCTGGAATACAGGTGACTCCATGCAACACAGATATGAAGCGGTTCTCAGAAATAATGGTTATGCAACTAAATATTAGTGCAGGGATTCAAACCCTAACACATTTTTCAGTTTATACAGTAAACATTTGAGTTTGTAAAGAAAAATGCAAATACTGCTAATATTCCTTTTTCTTCACTTCCTGTAAAGGTAGAACACAAACTTGATCAATGTTGGTCATGTTTTGATTTGGAAATCAACGGCCAGTGTTCCCAATGCATTGGTATTATGGAATTAAAAGCTATTCTAAGGATTTGGAGCATTATTCACTTCTTTAAAAACACTGTTGTTATTCTGAACACAACTGTATGTAAAGGTTTTGGATACAAAGATTTAATGATTGGTGGAAATGGGGGTGGCCTAATACGACCCCCCACCAATACATGCATGTCTATTGATCTGCGTTTGTAGACAGAGTGAGTGAGTTAGTAAGGTGCCATGGTGGAGCGAGCTAAGTAAAACCAGAAGCATTGTTCACAGCATTTCTTTGTCTAAGTTCCACTGCTGTATTACCATGGTTACGCTGTGTTTGTGTGTTAATAAAGTTTGGATTGAATATCTGTGTGGCGTTTTTGTTGCCAGCCTTGACCTGCTCTTTATGGAAAGACCTGGGAGATAAATAACATCCCAGAGTACGGTCTAGACCTGCTCTTCATCTTTATGGAAAGCGCAAAGAGATAACTGATGTTGTGATTTATAAATATATATAATATATAAAATTTAATTGATATATCTGCCAGTCAGTAACAACCGGGGGATGGTCTGGGATTGGTAGTGCTGGAAAAGTTTCTTTGAGGGAGTGTTTGACTCCCAGTTGAACTTGATCTAGTATCTGTAGGGGTTATCAGCCTCTCCGACTCAGGGGATTGGTTGGCACTCTTTGTTTCTTAATTAGATCAAAAATAAAAATTTGATCACAAAAAATACTTTACATGAGAACCATAATCCAGAAAAACAAAGTGTGAATATATTGTTGAATCTGTTAAGTTAAATTGGTAGAAATGTACATTACGATAAACTTAACTGCACATTGTATGAAAGGCACCGAGGAGATTATCCACTCTGATTTTTCCCGGCCTTTATCCGTATTGCCCCCCGCCCCGGCCACTATCAGAGGGCCGCAGTTTAAACGACTACCGTTTTTCTTTGAGGAATTACGGTATAATAAATAAATCCTAAAAGACATTTGTGAAACCCTCTGTGTGCATTCATTAGTATTGAGATTAGATTTCTGGGACTCTTCAGTCTGGAGTAACCTCTTTCCTTCACTCACCTCCTCCTCCCTGAAACCTCTCCTCTTGCCCTCCTTCTTCTTCTTCTCCTCCTCCTCGTGTTTCTGCTGGTACTCGGTGATAAGGTCCAGGTTCAGGTTGTCTTGTGGCTCCCATGTGTTCTCCTCACTGGAAAGGGGAGTGCAGACAAAAGAACATCTCCTCACACTTTGTTTTTAGACAATCCATTCTCACTCTAATTATCATTCCTATTTTTCCTTTTCCTTTTCTATTGCCATCTTATAAGGTTATTTGTGGGTCTGCAATGCAGTGTCAAAATACCAAACCTTCAACTTTGAGGGCATGATACCATGTTGACACTTACTGCAATATGTAAATATATTATATATATCAGGACCAAGAACACCAAGCATTAATATTATAGACTCATACTTACTCTGAGAACCCCTTCCATTTCAGCAGAAACTCTACTCTTCCCTTCACCACTCTGCGGTCCAGAACCTTCTCCACCACATACTCCTCTTCTTCCTCTTCCACCTCTTCCTCCTTCTTTTTTCCCTTCTTTCCTGCTCTGGTCGCCAGCTTGCCGTCTGCTGAAGGTGCCTTTAGTAGACCTATGGAGGTGGTGGTGGGGGGGGGGGGAGGCATGCAGAGATAATGATACAAGGGTTAGAAGAACTAATGGAGGTGTGAGTGAAATTCTAGTTGACTGTGTTTTACTAGATTAAAATCTTCTGTTTGAATGGAGAAAATGCAAGGGCTGATGAGGGGACCAATCCATAGGACTCCAGAGTGTCAAGTATCTCCTGCATTCAAACTAAAAGAACTACTAAAATGTAAGGCCCAAAAGTCATTAACTGGAGCTACAAGCTACATGCTCAGTAGCCTGGATCAACCACACTTCATTTAGCAGAACATCTCCAGATGTTCCTGTGTGAAAATGGAAAGTTCAGAAAGACGTTTTGATGGTGCAACAAGGCAGGCCTGGCCACTTCTTTAAGGGAATAACTGTAAAGATCCCCAAAGGATATGTTTACCGTTAGCGAGGGCTGTGCAATTAATTGAATTTTGATTTTAATTTAGATTTTGACTCCAACGATCACAAAAATAGTATAATCGAGAGAAAAAAGTTCTGTATTGAAGAACACTCTTATTTCGTCTTGTGTTCTGAATGACACACGCATGCACACATCTGCCCTTCCCGAAGCCATAAAACTTCTCAGCAGTCAGGGGGCAAGGTGTGTGCATCCAGTGGAATTTAAAAACTCAGCACGAGTAAAGATGTTAGAAGGAGAGCAGCCACAGCAGCGTTTAGTCCGCAAAAAAGGCAAATCCAACTCCGTTGTCTGGAAAAAGTTAACGTTAGCTAACTTTGCGGTCCCTCTGCCTGAGCCGCACAACAACGTGTTGTAGAGCCCAGGAGCCCTGGCTCTTATCTAACATGTGTCTGTGTAAATAATATTTAAAAAAAGACAAAAATGGTTTGACTAAAACTTGGCCATGATACCCGAGTTTTCTTTGGACTAAAACGATAAATGGACTGTTCTCTTTAGCACTTTTCTAGTGTCAACGACTACTCAAAGTTCTTCTACATAATACAGGAACCATTCACACACATAAGTACACTGTGGCCGAGGCTGCTGTACAAGTACACCCCGTACTCAGGGTTCAGTGTTTTTGACATAGGACTGCAGGGATTGAATCACCAACCTTCCAATTGGCAACCACTCTACCACTGAGCCACAGCTACCGTCTTATTATTATGTTGATGACGGCCAGACCCGGTATAGGGCAGACGCACAACAGGGTTTCTGCTATGTACACCGCCGCTCCTTCAGCTGGTCATGAAAAGTCATGAAGTCGTAATTACGCGACTCTGCAGAGCCGTCTGATCTACTGGACTCGAGCCAACTGTCATCCGCTCTCTTTTGCCAAAGCAATTGGAATTGCCTAGTCTTACTATTTTGCATGTATGTATGTATGTATGTATGTATGTAATATGCACGTGCATATTGTAATGACGAGAGTCATTTAAATATAAATCCTAAAAGACATTTGTGAAACCCTCTGTGTGCATTCATTAAAAGTGAGATTAGATTTCTGGGACTCTTCAGTCTGGAGTACCCTCTTTCCTTCACTCACCTCCTCCTCCCTGACACCTTTCCTCTTGCCCTCCTTCTTCTCCTTCTCCTCCATCTCCTCGTGTTTCTGCATGTACTCGGTGATAAGGTCCAGGTCCAGGTTGTCTTGTGGCTCCCATGTGTTATCCTCACTGGAAAGGTGGGTGCAGACAGAAGAACCTCTCCTCACACTTTGTTTTTAGACAATCCATTGATTATTTGAGGGCATGATACAATGCTGCAATCTATGCTGTAGATTATTTGCATACAGACACATATACAGTACAGGCCAAAAGTTTGAACACACCTTCTTATTCAATGCATTTCCTTTATTTCATGACTATTTACATTATAGATTATCACTGAAGGCCTCACAACTATGAATGAACACATGTGGCATTATGTACTTAACAAAAAACTGTGAAATAACTGAAAACATGTCTTATATTCTAGTTCTTCAAAGTAGCCCCCCTTTGCTTTTTTGATAGTGCTGCAAACCTTTGGTGTTCTCTCAATGAGCTTCATGAGGTAGTCACCTGAAATGGTTTCCACTTTACAGGCGGGCATTTTCAGGGTTAATTAGTGGACTTTCTTACCTTATTAATGGAGTTGGGACCATCTGTTGTGTTGTGCAGAAGTCAGGTTGATACACAGCCGACAGCCCTATTGGACAACTGTTACAATTCATATTATGGCATGAACCAATCAGCTAAGTGAAGAAAACGAGTGGCCATCATTACTTTAAGAAATGAAGGTCAGTCGGTCCGGAAAATTTGAATGTGTCCCCAAGTGCAGCGGCTAAAACCATCAAGCGCTACAACAAAACTGGCACACATGAGGACCGCCCCAGGAAGGAAGACCAAGAGTCACCTTTGCTGCTGAGGATAAGTTTATCTGAGTCACCAGCCTCAGAAATCACAAGTTAACAGCAGCTCAGATTAGAGACCAGATTAATACCACACAGAGTTCTAGCAGCAGACATAGCTCTAGAACAACTGTTAAGAGGAGACTGAATCAGGCCTTCATGGTCAAATAGTAGCTAGGAAAACACTGCTAAGGAGAAGAGATTTGTTTGGGCCAAGAAACACAAGGAATGGACATTAGACCAGTGGAAATCTGGGCTTTGGTCTGATGAGTCCAAGTTTGAGATCTTTGGTTCCAGCTGCTGTGTCTTTGTGCGACGGAGAAAAGGTGACCGGATGGGTCCTACATGCCTGGTTCCCACCGTGAAGCATGGAGGAGGAGTGATGGTGTGGGGGTGCTTTGCTGGTGACACTGTTGGGGATTTATTCAAAATTGAAGGCATACTGAACCAGCATGGCTACTACAGCATCCTGCAGCGACATTCCATCCCATCCAGTTTGCGTTTAGTTGGACCATAATTTATTTTTCAACAGGACAATGTTCCTAACACACCTCCAGGCTGTGTAAGGGCTATTTGACCAAGAAGGAGAGTGATGGAGTGCTTTGCTTCCACACTCACCGGACCTGAACCCAATCCAGATTGTTTTGGGAGAGCTGGACCGCAGAGTGAAGGAAAAGGGCCAACAAGTGCTGAGCATTCTGGGAACTCCTTCAAGACTGTTGGGAAATATTCAGGTGACTACCATTCAAGAGAATGCCAGAGTGTGCAAAGCAGTAATCACAGTAAAGGGGGGTACTTTGAGGAAACTAGAATATATATGACATGTTTTCAGTTATTTCACACTTTTCATAATTCCACATGTGTTCATCTAGTTTTGATGCCTTCAGTGATAATCTACAATGTAAATAGTCATGAAAATAAAGAAATGCATTGAGTTATATGATATGATATATATATACACAGTATATCAGGACCAAGAACACCAAACATTAATATTCTAGACTCATACTTACTCTGAGAACCCCTTCCATTTCAGCAGAACTCTACTCTTCCCTCACCACTCTGCGGTCCAGAACCTTCTCCACCACATACTCCTCTCTTCCTCTTCCACCTCCTCCTCCTTCTTGCCTTCTTTCCTGCTCTGGTCGCCAGCTTGCCGTCTTCTGAAGGTGCCTTTACTAGACCCAAGGAGGGGGGGGGGGGGGGGGACATGCAGAGATAAGATACAAGGGTTAGAAGAACTAATGGGAGGTGTAAGTGAATGCTAGTTGACCGTGTTTTACTAGATTAAAATCTTCTGTTTGAATGGAGACAATGAAAGGGCTGATGGGGGACCAATCCATAGGACTCCAGAGTGTCAAGTATCTCCTGCATTCAGACTGGAAGAACTACTACAATGTAAGGCCCCAAAAGTCATTAACTGAGCAACAAGCTACATGCACAGTAGCCTGGACCAACCACACTTCATTTAGCAGAACATCTCCAGATGTTCCTGTGTGAAAATGGAAAGTTCAGAAAGACTTTTGATGGTGCAACAAGGAAGGCCTGGCCGCTTCTTTAAGGGAATAACTGTAAAGATTCCCAAAGAATATGTTAACATTAGCCATCTTATATCTAACTGGGATGTTTTGGGGTGATTGGAGCAGGATTGTTGAGGACGAAGTAATGTTACACAGACTGATAAGCCATGGATGCAGCACATTGCATAGTGTGTGTGTGTGTGTGTGTGTGTCTGTCTGCTCTCTGTCGACATCACATGTGTTTCTTCTATCAGGGTGAACAGTTCCTTCCTGAGACTATGTAGCAGAGCCAAAGTCGTTGCGTCCAGAGCTCAGCCCCGCCCACGACTATTCTGATTGGTTTAAAGAAAACAAACAAGCCAAACATTTCTTCTACAGTAAAAGAACGAAGCAAAAAAATCCCAGTTAAGCTGTTTTAACTTTAATAAATGAAAACATCTTTCTAAGAGACAACAAGGAATCCTGTTAAATAATCCTGATTTCAATAGAACCAAAGTAATTGGGATCATATCTCTTTCCCTAACGTACGACACGGAAAGCTTCAAATGATCACATTTCAGAAACATAAAAATCAGCAATTGTTTGTTTGTTTGAAGATATATTTCAGGCAACGCATTAAAGCTTGGTCTATTTGCTGGAATGTTCCAAGGTAACTGTTGGTAGCTAACGTTAGCAGATAAGCCCGTTGACAGTGTTGAGTATGAAAGGTAAAACAATGTATTTAGCTAAAGTATGCTGCAGTCGGTTGAGAAGATTTGATTTAATTCAGTGGTGAATGCTCCATATCAAGCTGTTTAATTATCATCTGTTGTCTCAGTGACGAGTAGATCAGGACGGCTATTGTCCCCCCCCCCCCCCCCCTCTAAAGAAATGATTAGGTCAAGTCTGGCATCTCACATATAGAAGAAACCTTTTGCTTCACACCAGAAGTACCTTCGCCTGTGCCTATGTTTAATGTTAACTATCATGTAGTTTACAGTAATAGCCTGTGTCTGTTAATGTTAACTAGCATGTTAGTTAGGCAGTAATTAGCCTGTGCCTATGCTAATGTTAACTAGCATGTTAGTTAGCAGTAATTACGTACCGTTTACAACTTTCAGACAGGTTGCTCACGTCACATTTACGTCGTCAGTTGGAGGCTGCGCAGTAACGCTCAGCATCAATGGGAAAGCGCTTCTAATAGACTTCACTGGTCTCCATGGAAACAACGGGACCTGTTGGTCCACTTCTTTAACTGTCTATGGTTTCACTCACTCACTTAAAACAACTACTAACTGGCTCTATTAGACTACAAGCTAGTGCTAGCTTGTAGGCTACAGAGCCAGTTAGGTCAGTTGGGTCAGTGTTTTCTTTTCTTTCATTCCAATTTCAGGTCTGTCAGTCACAGTGAAAACTGGGGACATTTCCGGGGACAGGTCACCAAAACCGGGGACTGTTTCCGGAAACCGGGACGTCTGGTCACCCTCCACAAGGACTTTAGCTTGTGCTACACTAACTGCTAACGATGCTAACGGGCTAACGATGCTAACAGCCATTGGTATCATAACTTTAACAACTGTATGGATGTAAAACAATATTAACACCACACACACCACACACACACATATGTATGTTTTCCATATGTTTACATATGGAAATGAATGAATGTATGAATGTTTACCTTCTGTCTGGTTCAGTAAGTGCAGCTAATCAGCCCCGGTAAAGATAACTGATTCTCTTCATAATCACGGATAACGTCGCCGAAGGCCCCCCCTCTGCCCTCACATCGACAGCTGATTGGACGGGACGTTAACAGCAACCAATAGAATTGAAGTAGGTCAACAGATTTTAAAAAACTGTATTTTTACTGTAAACTGAACACATTCAAAATAAATTATTTAACGGTTATAAAAAACACGGAAAAACTACAAAATAATATGTAATATAGTATACATATTAAATCACCTGACATGTGTGTAGTAATAACAATAACTGAACTTTTCTTTCATAAACTTATTTTTAATATTTAAAATCCTGAAAATGTAGAAAGTAGTGTGTGTGGTGTTTGTGTGTGTGTGGTGTGTGTGTGTTTGTGTGTGTGTGTGTGTGTGTGTGTGTGTGTTATATAGTGAGTACATTTCTTGAGTTATTATTGTATGAAATTATGGTTTAAATTATGATAAATGTATATATTAACTCAGTGTTCACATCACTCCAGTTCGGAGGTCTTTACACTTTTTTCCTGCCCCTCAAAGAATGTATTTCAAAATGCTTCTGCATACACAGAACCACGGGGGATGGAGTCCAGGTTGAAATATACACAAGTTATACTTTAAAATTAACAGATTATTAAAATGAAAAGTGGGCGTGTACAGGGAGGGATAAGAGGCTGATTCACATATGCACACTTGTAGGTAATATGTGATTTATAACAGAATATTACATACAGATGTGCATGCACATGGTTTTTAATCGGCTGATTTATTTTGGCTTTTGGGTGTACGTACACTTTCCGTAAGATCCTACATGCAGTTTTATAAATAAACCCCAGATTATATGGATTTTGGTGGGTTTGGTGATAGTGCTCTAAAAGTAGTGATTATTTACATGGAGTCTGGAGGAGAATGCTGTTCTATACACGCTAAAAGTATGATTATTTACATGGAGTCTGGTGGAGATATGCTGCTCTATACACTAGAGTAGTGATTCTTTAGATAGATAGATATTCATTGATCCCAAAAAATGGGAATTACAGTGTTGTACAGCAGCAGCACACAAAATATACATACATACATATACATGAAATAATTATAATAGGACAAAATATAAGAATATAAGAACAAATATTTAAATATGTACAAGATGGGAAAAACAAAATCTGCAACTGTTTAAGTATGCTAAATGTAAATGAACCAATCGTGCCGGTTGCCCTTATTGCAATATTGTGGTGTCTCAGAGTCTCATCTACCCCCCAGGGATGACGTGTTGAAGATTGTATTGCCTGTGGTAGGAATGATTTCCTGTAGCGGTCCGTGCGCATTTAAACTGTCGAAGCCTCTTTGAGAAGGAGCTCCTCTGTAGGACCAGTGTGGGGTGGAGAGGGTGGTCAGGGTATCCATGATAGATAACATTTGATCAGTGACCTCCTCTCCACCACAGCTTCAAAGTGTCCTGTTTGCAGCCGACAGGAGCCAGCCTTCCTGATCAGTTTGTTCAGTCTGTTTGTGTATCGCTGGCTCCGATGCTGCTGCCCCCCCCAGCAGATGGCGGAGGACAACAGAGCGCTGGCCAGAACAGACTGGTAGAAGATCTCCAACATCCTGCTGCACACGTTGAAGGGATCTCAGCTTCCTCAGGAGATAGAGTCTGCTCATCCCCTTCTTGTAACAGCAGTACTGTTGACCTTCCAGTTCAGCCTGCTGTCATGTTGACACCCAGGTATCTGTACTCCTCCACCATCTCCACGTCACTTCCCAGGATGCAAAGGGGCTGCGGAGCCGTTCCCTTCCTCCTGAAGTCGATCACCATCTCTCTGGTCTTATCCACGTTCAGAAGCAGGTGATTCTTACCAGACCACTCCACAAAGTCACCCACCAGTGCCCTGTACTCTCCCTCCTGTCCATCCCTTATACACCCCACAACTGCAGAGTCATCAGAAAACTTCTGTAGGTGACATGACTCTGATTGTACTGGAAGTCTGTGGTACAAGGTGAACAGAAAAGGAGACAACACAGTCCCCTGTGGGGCCCCCGTGCCACTCACATCAACTCAACATCAGACGGAACACGGTAGACCGCCAGACCGACAAACTGTGGTCTGTCTGTCAGGTTTCAGTGATCCAGGAGACTGTGGACGCACCGACACCCGTCACCCGCAGCTTCTCACCTAGTAGCAGAGGCTGATGGTGTTGAATGCACTGGAGAAATCAAAAAATGTGATTCTCGCCATCCAGGTGCAAATGAGCTCGCTGCAGAAGATAGATGACAGTGTCGTCCACTCCCAGACAAGGCTGGTAGTCAAACTGTAGAGGGTCCAGAGAGAACTCACCTGCGGCCTCAGGTAGGCCAAGACCAGCCTCTCCCGCACCTTCATCACATGGAATGTGAGACCCACTGGGCGGTAGTCCTTAAGCCAGATGGAGTCGACTTCTTGGGGACCAGGACAAGGCAGGACGTCTTCCACCCTCTTCAGGCTCAGGCTCAGGTTGAAGAGGTGATGGAGAACACCAGACAGCTGACTGGCGCAGGTCTTCAGGACCTGGGGCTGATGCCGTCCGGGCCCGCACCTTGCACGTGAAGCCTTTCCAGCTGTCTCTTCACCTGGCCGGTGTGAATGTCCTCTCCCCCCATTGACACTTCAATGGGGGAGAGGAAATGGGAGGAGGGCTGACTACAGGGGAGTGAGGAGGGAGGTGTGGGAACAAAAGAGGTGGGGGGGGAGGCAATGAGGGGAGTAGGGGGTTTAGTGGAGTGGTAGAGGAGGCAGTTCCACTGGGGATTGAAAACCAGGGCCTTCTGCTTGTAAAGCAGACGTGATAACTACTACACTATGAAACCTCTGTAAAAGGCACAACCTGTCTCATTCCTTTGACATATATCACTAGACAAACAACAAAGACAGTCCATAATACAGAATAGTCCATCGATGGATACACTGCCAAGAATGAGAGACGAAACGTATTTGGAGAACCTTTAAGAAAGTCCAGTTTCCTTTAATTTCTACAATTCTATGTATAACTTTTGACCTAATTGACTGAGAAAAAAAAGCATTGCTGTGGGTTTTTTATTCAATTGTTGTTCAGCCCCTTTTCCTGACTTTTCAAATGACACATTGCGCCACAGTACACAGGACATAGTTCTTACTTCAAACCATAGTGTGATTCCACTGGGGATTGAACCCAGGACCTTCTGCGTGTAAAGCAGACTGTGATAACTACTACACTATGGAAACCTCTGATGTACTGTCATCTTTAACATAATCAGAACAATACAGTAAAAATAATGGCTTGAGTGAGGTTCTGGAAAGACATGGGCTTATATTTAATTATTGCATTCAATTCTTTTAAGACTTTTTAAATACAATTCCCAGGTGGTACCAAATACATAGTTCTCTACTTTAAAGCATAAGTCTGGTTTCTACTGGGATTGAACACAGGACCTTCTGCGTGTAAAGCAGATGTGATAACTACTAACACTCACGGAACCTCTGTGATATGGCTTTTCTTTACATAACCTGCATATAAATGTGACTGACCATAGACTGTAGATTAGCTGTACTGTTAGCTCCGGTTCTGAAAGTGAAACCAATGCAATGGTGAACGAAGTGAAGTGAGGTTTCTTTTCAGCACTGTAGCCAGGCTGACGGATGGTCACAGCTCTATTGAGCCAAGTATTATCATAGCTCTTAGTAGTAACGACTTTATGAGATTCGTCAAAGATAAATTCACAATTATTAGGAGCAAATTCACCAAGACCTGCCTTTAACTGGCACGGACTATCTCTAAAGTCAGGAACCTTAGAACATCAGTAAAACCAGATACGTGTTTAGACTGCTTCTTGCTTCACTTGATCTTTATCAATTTAATTCAATTATTTCTTCATCTAACCATCAACCTGCCTCTTAGATCCCATCCCAACTAGGCTACTTAAAGAAGTTTGACCATTAGTCAACACTTCTTTACTAGATATAACCAATCTGTCTTTATTAACAGGCTATGTACCACAGCACTTTAAAGTAGCTGTAGTTAAACCTCTTCTGAAAAAGCCCAACCTGATCCGATGTTTTGCCAACTATAGACCTATATCCACCTTCCATGTCTTTTTAAGATTCTTCAGAAGCAGGACTTCGCCAAACAGCTGTGTGACTTTCTGGCTAGCAACAGCTTATTTGAGGATTTTCAGTCAGGATTTAGAGTTAATCATAGCACAGAGAAAGCACTTGTGAAAATTAACTAATGACCTCCTGATTGCATCAGACACAGGATTATCTCTGTATTGGTGTTATTAGATCTTAGTGCTGCATTTGATACCATCGACCATCTTATCTTATTATAGAGATTGGAACATTTAATTTGGCATTAAAGGAACTGCTCTAAGCTGGTTTAAGTGTTATTTATCAAATCGATCTCAATTTGTGGTCCAAGATTGTTGAGCTCAAACGGCTCACACATTATGAATTGCAGCCTTCACAGGAAGAAACAATTATTCAGAAAGAAATAGCAAACAACATTATAATTAGCCTGCCCTGCAGGGAAAGCACACCAGCTTACAATTACCACATTGTCTAGCTAGCAAACTAGGTATTTACACTGTTTTCAAAGAGCACTTTTGCGGTTTGTTTTACTTCGGTTGCTAAGCAACCCTGCGGCGGTATCATGCTGTAAATACCTTTACTGTCTATGGCAAATACAGATGTTTCTTAAAAACAGTAAAAACATGCAGGCTTAACATAACCTTATGTCTGCACTAAATAA
>NW_022603111.1:0-15951 GCF_008692095.1 Etheostoma spectabile
TGCCTTTCCATGGCCAGCCCCCCACTTTGACATCTCTCCATTAAGTGCATGTACTATAGTACTGAGCATGTGTGTGTAACTCAGGCCCTGGTGTATTGTGTGTAATAATACGAGTGTAAATTGTAATTTTCCCCTTGTGTGACTAATAAAATAAAATTATTACAATTATGTTATTAAGTAGTACTCACCGGGATAATGACACCATTTTCTGTTGTGAAAGCCATGTTTTATGACCATCCAACACCCTGACCTCCTCCCTATGCGGACCACACACTCTTCTAAGCAGCAGTCAATATAGTTTATACGTGATATAATATGTGGAATACATACAAATTTACAATGCATACTTTTTTTGTAGCTATATGTATGAGTGGTTCGTAGGAACACCCTGTGGGCAAGTGGCATGACCTCGTTAAAAATCATACACCAAAAAATGGATGTCTGGTGGTGTGTTTTTGATATTCTTGTAAACAACTTCCAAATAGAGACAGGATGTTTTCAGTCTCAATGGCAAAAGGGGTTTAACTGAATAAACATTGTTAGTAATCAGGAACACTAGGTTTGGCAATGATCCAAAGAGAAAGTCACCTCGAGAGGAATAAACCTGCTGTTTTAATTGACGTGATGAAAAGCAGCCACAGGCATATTAGGTAAGGGGCAGCGTCCACAAATCACATACACCACTTCATGGACTTGTTGCTTAGCTACAGAGGCTACTGTAAATGAAATTCACATACCAAGTGCTTCAGTTCATGGACAGAAACACATGCACATGTCTTCTCTAAGAGTCATGGAGTCAATTTAAAATAAAGAAGTTGAAAAAATAAAGGTCTTGTATTACATGGGCTTTTATCGATAAAGGACACTGAAACTGAAATGGGAAGACCAAGAGGAATATTGCAACACTGCATCACAAAATAATACTGGCATGAACTCAATTCATAAGGTGAATATCTATTTAAGTTCTTGAGGCTGATTCATTCTTGATTTTAGGTTTTCTATTATAATGTCTATGAGGTTGCTGACATTAAGGTGAGATTCTTTATGCTTTAAGGGGAACTCCAGGGGAACGCATGGGATAAAAATGACATGTTGGCAGGTAGCCAATGAGAATTGTGTGATTGCTTAGTTGTTTTTTTGCCACTATTGTTCATTCACATTTCAATCAAGTCCGCCATCTTCTTGAGTTTGAACTTAAAAAAACGTGGAGGCCCATTACTGGGGTGAAGAGGACAGCTGACACAAGCAGCCAAAACGATGTGGCTAATTCAAAGAAAAGTAAAAGAAGACGTTTTGATACCAAGTGGACCGTTGGAAAAACGCACAAAGGTTTGTGAGTGGCCGATGTATGACAGCAGTACAAACACATTCTCATCGTGACAGATTCACATGTAGAGCTATAAACTCTGAAAGTTTTTCCTCTTTTGAATCTCAGATGCTCAAAGTTGGTGTTTTTAACACATTGTATTGTGTGTTAATTTACCGTCCTCCAGGCCGGGCTGGTGTTTTTCTTACAGATTTTACTGACTTTTTATCATCGATCATCAAACTGGAGAGGGTCCTAATTATTGGGGACTTTAACCTGCACATTGATGATATTGCGTGTAACACAGCTACGGATCTCTTATCCCTCACTGACTCTTTTAATTTTACTCAGCATGTTACAGGACCTACAACATTAAGGGTCATACCCTAGACCTTGTCTTCTCTCTTGGTCTTGATATAGTAAATGCTCGGGTAGAAGATGTTCATGTGATGATCATAGCTGTGTGTTCTTTGACATTAACTTTCCTCTGGAACCTCTGCCCCTGGGAAATAGGGCTCAAAGGCGAATTATTCACCATGATGCTGTTGAGAGGTTCTCTGCCTTGTTTGAACCTTGTTCACTGATGGAGGCAGTGATGTTGATGTTTTTTATCCAGTCTTTTAATAATCAGTGCTTAGCACTTTTAGATATAGTGGCACCAGTGAAATTAAACATCGTCTCCCATAAAAAACCCTGTCCTTGGGTTGATGAAACTATCCAGAGTTTTAGGAGAAATTGTAGAAAAGTTGAACGTCTATGGAAATCTTCTAAACTCGAGGTTCATAGGCTTCATCTGAGAGAAACTAATGGCTACCTTACATGAGATGCTAAGAAATGCGAGAACTCGCTTCTTTCTCAGCTTATATCCTCAAACAGCAAAATCCTAAAATCTTGTTTGACACTATAAATGCAATAGTTTCTCCTTCTGCCCCTCAAGCACTGTATCCACTAAATCAGACTGTAATGAATTTCTCCATTTCTTTGTAAGTAAGATCAGAGATGTTAGGACAAAATCCCCCATCACTTACTCAGAACTTTACATGTGATTTGTCTTCTGCTCATTCTTGGTCGTATTTTAAACCTGTGACATTACAGGACATCACTCTCTGCTACATACATTGAAACCCACGTCTTGTCCTATGGATGTTCTCCCTACTGTGCTATTTGTACAAGCATTTGATTCTATTGGCCCTAGTATTGTGGAAATGCTCAATACCTCACTTTTAACTGGTGTCGTTCCTTGTTTTTTTAAACATGCTGTTGTTAAGCCTGTACTTAAAAAGCCCAGCCTGGATCCTTTACAACCTAAGAGCTACAGGCCGATATCCAAACTTCCATTCATGTCAAAAATTCTAGAAAAAGTTGTAGCAGAACAACTAACCCTTTTCTTAGAGAACAACGAGCTGTTTGACAAATTCCAGTCTGGTTTTCGTAAAAAGCATTCCACAGAAACTGCACTACTTAAAGTTTCTAGTGATATTCTGATGTCAGCTGATTCTAAAGAATTCACAGTTCTGGTTCTCTTGGACCTTTCATCTGCTTTTGACTCTGTTGATCATAATATTATGATAAATAGACTTCGTGATCTGGTTGGGATGTCTGGATCAGTTTTAAAATGGTTTTCATCCTATCTTTCTGGTAGAAGTTTTAGTGTTTTTGTAAACCAGATCATGTCTGAAACTGCAGGGTTGTCATGTGGGGTACCTCAGGGTTCTGTCTTAGGACCCATCCTGTTCCTCTTGTATATACTCCCTCTAGGACAGATAATTAGTCATTTCAGTGACATATCGTACCATCTGTATGCGGATGATATTCAACTTTACTGCTCGTTCAAGGAAACTGAGTTCCATAAATTGTCTTCCTTAACTAACTGCTTGACTAGTATTAAACAGTGGTTATGTGACAACTTCCTACTTCTGAACTCAGATAAAACAGAAACGCTGATTATTGCCCCTGAGAGTAAAATCCCTCTTATTAAACAACACATTGCTGACTTAGGCTCGTCTGTCCAGCCGAGGCTCAGGAGCTTAGGTGTTGTTTTTGATTCAGCGATGTCCTTAGAGTACCACTCAAAGCAATTAGTCAGAAACTGTTTCTTCCAACTAAGGAATATATCCAAATTAAGAGCACTGGTGTCAAATGGTGAGTTAGAGATGATCATTCATGCTTTTATTTCCTCTCGCTTAGATTACTGTAACAGTCTTTTTACTTGTTTGAGCAAGAAGGAGCTTTACCGTCTCCAGGCTGTTCAGAACTCTGCTGCAAGGCTTTTAACTCACATTAAGAAAAGAGCACACATCACACCTGTTTTAGCACGCACTTCACTGGTTACCAGTCCAGTATAGAATTCAATTTAAAATCCTGGTTCTTACTTTTAGAGCCCTGCATGGTCAAGTTCCTTACTACATCTCTGAGTTGATTCAGCTTCATACTCCGATCCGTAGTCTGAGGTCATCAGGTCAGAGATTGTTAGTTGTTCCCCACACTCATTTTAAATCCAGAGGGGATCGTTCATTCCAAGCAGTGGCACCTCGGCTGTGGAATGCATTGCCAACATTTTTACGGTGTATTAATTCTTTTGATTCTTTTAAAAAGCAACTCAAGACGCTGCTGTTCAAACAGGCTTTTAGTTAGACGTGGGGTTTTTTATGGTTTTGTTCTTATGTTTTCCATTTGTTTTTAAGTGTCTATTGCATTATATTGTACTCATTTTACTGTGAAGCACTTTGTGATTTTTATCTGTGAAAGGTGCTATATAAATAAATCTTACTTACTTACTTACTTACTCCCATCTCGTAAACTACGGACGCTTGGTCAGGTGCCTTTGTCTTTGTTATAAACGCTAAAGAGCTCCTTTAGTGGCATATATCACACGCTTGGTCGGGACTATTGGCGTCCCTTTTGACGCTGTTAGGTTAAGGAAAAGCTCGTGGGTAGGCCTACGGTTTTGTGACTCGTGGGAATAACAGACCGGTTAAAGAAGAAAGCGGCTTCCCTGACACGCAGCAATAACGGGACGCTTAAGGACACGCGGGACACGAACCCTGCTCCCCTGTGTTTGACCCATCCACCACCCTAACCTCCCTATGCAGAATTTTTCATTGCATCAGGCTCTGACAGCCACGGTCCAAACGTCCGTGTTTTACGCGTTTGGAGTAAGACCCGGTTGGCAGTACAGAACAAATGTACTGCAGTCAATGCTCGCGGATTTGCTGTATTTCACCTTTATGAAGCAAAAATAATAATTGGCTGGTGTAATTGGCTGCCTGTGTGGCTAGTGGATTTTAAAATCCACCTGCCCCAGAAAAAAAAGCCCTGTTAAATTGAGGCTGTGGTGCATAGACTGTACCACTCCAATTCCAGCCGTGCAGAGCTGCAGAGTTGGCTGATAATTCTTTGTCACAAGTGATCCCTTTCACGTTATTTTGTGCCAACTGTACTTGTTTTGTGTCAAGAAATACTGAATACATGTTGTTGCTGTTGCTTACAATACATTTAGCAGCCTACAACAACACTGTCAGAATGGCCCTGGAAAGATATCAGAACCTCTCTGACAAACTGTTGTCAAAACTGAACAATACAGTTTGGACAACAAGTGTTTACTTCCTGCCTATTGCAGCGGATTGTATTATATTTTACAAGTGCTCATGCTATTGTATCCACAGCTTTGTGTGTCAGGTAATGCAGCCCATACAATCTTCTGGTTTCTGTTGTCACAGTTATTCCCTCTGTAAAATTTCCACTTTTATAAAAAGGTGATTTGTTTTTTTGTTCTTTCTCAGGCTCTGGAGTACTACATAAAAGCTCGGTTTAAAAAGCCTCCTCCTGCCAGTAGGGTGACACAGCAGTGGTAACCACCGCCCCGGGCCTGAAGCCAGACAGAAAACTGCAAAGAAATGGGGGTGACTAGTTCACACTGGGCAGGATGACCTTAAGGATCGAGTGATGGGGTATTTTTTTGCCATCATCCACAACATGAGCTCATGATTGTCTGAACACAATTGAGGGGAAACGTGCATATTTAATGTTTTGTTTTTGTATATTTGCATGTGTCTGCCAGAATCCCGATGGCTACTCAGATCTTTTATTTGACTATCTTTGAGTAGAACCAGCCAGTTCTAAGATATTCAAAGTTGTGGGAGCTCTAATAAGCCTGCACATAGGATGATTGTTCATCACCATGTACTGCAGAAAAAAACATTTAACTTCTTTCTCTGCCCATGGGTTTCCAGTGTGTAACTGTTGTATTTGTCTAGACAAGAACCAGTATTATTTTAATTTAAATATAATTCCATCTGTGATCGCTGTTCAAATCTGCTTAGAGGTAACCTTACGCTGTGCAATATCAAAGCGGGTTTAGCCCAGAAAAGTCTCAGCATGACATAAAATCAGAATCCTGGCTCAACGGCACCCTCGGCAGTCTTCTCATTGATGTTTGCACAGCATGAAATGCTTAATGACCCGCAATCTGGCACTGATGGTCCACACAATGGTCAAATTGCTGCTGACTGAAATACCAGTGATGTCTGAATGTTTTATCGTCGTTGGCGACACGAGCACGAGTGGAACGCTTTAATGTCAGAATGCAGGCATCTCAATTAGAACCTGTCCACTGTCATAAAATGACCAAAATAAAGGCTCCCTGTTCATTTTGCACAATACATTTGCATTAACACGTATTCAGTTCACATTATTTCCGCACTACAAGATAACTGGAAAATGAAACCATGTATTTATATTAGAGCCCGACCGACATATTGGACAGACCTGAATTACACACACATGCTCAGTACCTATAGATGCACTAAATGGAGAGATGTCAGAGTGGGGGGGGGGGGCTGCCCATGGAAAGGCACCCCAATCAGTTGGGGTTTCGTCAGATCATGAGTGATGGCGTTGCATAGTCTGTCCACCAGAGGTCGCTCTACAACGTCCCTGTTGCAACACAGATTTTTTTTTTGTTACTGTGTTTTTGTTCAAAGGACTTTAAATTCCATATCTTAAGTTTGTATTTTTATACATTTTATTCATCAGACCTTTAATATATTTTGATGTTCCTCTTTTCTGTTGTGACAATAAAACACATTTTTATCATATTATTTTAGAGAGAACAAAATAACTAAATATTCAGTTTAAAGGAAATTAACTAATGCAGATTTTGGGATCTGGAACAAATGGAGAGGAAGCCAAATGATGTTCCAAATTACATCAAGGCAAATGAAATTTGGCTTCAACATGGCTAACAAATAAGTAAAACAACACAGTATACATAGATACATATTGTATTATAATACCAATCTGGTATTGCTGTGCATGCAGAAATAAAGTGCAAGTGTTTCACTTGTTTGAAACGCTAAATTCAGTTCCATTTTTTGAGACTTTGAGACAGTGACCTGACTTGAGGGGTTGGGATGAAATGTGAAGCCTCGATATCGCCATCAGTTGGTGTTCTTCACAACCCCCGTAAGCAATGACGGTGTGTGTGCAGGCTGAGAGAGAAAGAACCTGATGGGAGTAGGGATGTCTTGGATGATAGTGGCACGATGGCTAACTGAAGTATAAATAAAATGATGTGAATCGTCTGAGTGTGTGTGTGTGTGTGTGTTCTTTATTAGATGGGATATTTACCAGGGAGAATCATTAACACCACCATCTCTCAAGCTCTGACTCAACTCTACGATTCAGGAAGGACAGTCTGTGTGAGCATGCATTAGCGTGTGTGGTGTGTGTGTGTGTGTGTGTGTGTGTGGTGTGTGTGTGTGTGTGTGTGTGCGTGTGCGTGTGTGTGTTTGTTCTTTATTAGATGGGATATTTAGCAGGGGAGAATCATTAGCACCACCATCTCTCAAGCTCTGACTCAACTCTAGAATTCAGGAAGTAAAGAGTGTGTGTGTGTGTGTGTTTGTGTGTGTGTGTGTGTGTGTGGTGTGTGTGTGTGTGGTGGTGTGTGTGTGTGTGTGTGTGTGTGTGTGTGTGTGTGTGTGTGTGTGTGTGTGTGTGTGTGTGTGTGAGTGCATGTATGTGCGTGTATGCGTCAGGGGGACCCGTGTAAATGTCCTGTACCATTAATGTCCTAACGCCGACATTGATGGAATGCTCACATGGCATTGATATTGATCCTTTAAGCTCTGTAACCCGCTTATGATGAATGAGTCAGTGGCTGTTGCATGGCCTATCTTCACACTGTCTGCCACAGGAAGACCTATCTGCATGCAATTAGCATGTTGATGGCATCGCAGTGCGCTTGATGCCGCCGCTGCGCGAGCACAGACGGAATGACAGAGTGAGAGGGAAGGAGCAGACTCGGCTCTGCATTATTCAACAGGATGATCGTGGATGCTGGCAGGGGAGCCGGTGTTAGCCTGGCACTGTCTGGCCAATGGATGCTGCAGCAGCAGCGCTCAACACATCATTTCAGCTCTAGTGTGCCATGAGAAGTATAAGCATGTAGAAGTAAGTGAAGCAGTGCCCACACCTTTGCACGGTGCCCGAGGCCATTTTCAGGAGCTCATCCTCATCTACTGTGGGGATGCATTTACATGCCATAACACCAACGCAACTTGATGCATTGCTGTAGATCCTGGTGATAACATGGATAATGAGAAAATGTAAGAAAGTATCAGTCAGGTGGTTGACTGCTCTTAAAAGTGGAAGCTGAGATTGATTTACCTTGAGTACGCTGTTGCAAAGAGAACCACTTATGGATGAAAGCTCCAATAAACAGTCTACATCATAACCATCGAGTCAAATGAGTCTCGGAGAGATTCCACCCCCCCCTCCCGATTGGCTGGAACAATGTTTTTGTGGGTTGTGTCCAGTCCTTTCTGCTTGTCTTCCACTTACACAGCCAGAAAACTGGAGAATTAGGTAACCAAGTGGAGGCAGTCACTGAATTTGACAAAAAGTGTATTGGATTAGCGTTGCTAACTAAAGGTCCAGCCTCACAGAGCTGCTAGCATGTCTATGTGTACTATGTATATGTAGGCTCTAGTTTCACTGCTCTGTGTTGTAATTCCACACACCTTCATCATATCAGGGTTGAGATCAGAAATCTCAGTGACCAATATCTCAAAAACTGAGTAAGCAAAACCAAATCTGCAATAATCATCTCTTAAGGCACTATCTTTGGCATTACCACTCTCATTATAGGCGCCATCAACAAAATGGAGATCTTTGAGGGTGCAACTTCAATTTAGGGCTTGAAAATTGACACACACCAAATCAAAAGAACTTTGTACTTTTTTTCCAGTGGTAAATGCAAAATGAATGACACGAACTCTTGTTTTGATAAATTATTCGATAGAGTTACAAAATAGTACAAAGCAAAGGCCTTCATATAGTCCAACAGATTGGGGTGCCCTGAGTGTGTGTGTGTCAGTTGGTCCTCATGGGTCACATACTGTAAGCCAGTTGAATTATTCATCATGGACTTTGAAGCAAACAGTATAGGATGCATCAGTTCAAATACAGTAGCTGTTGCCAAGTTGGCAATTACAAAGAGGAAGAGGGAGTGACGGAGTGAGAGAGAGCAAGAGGCATCATGGAAAGAGAGTTTAGAAATAAAGTAAGCAAGCACCAAAGAGTGCCGAGTCACGGCTATTATTGAATTTGATTATCTCCCAGTCGGCCAGCTGTAGAGATGCTTTGTCACTCATTTACTGGTAGACAGAGAGCAGCGAGGAAGGTTGGAGAAAATGTCAACGCTGCAAGTGTGTGTGTTTGTGAAGGGCAGAGCTTTCGTGTGTATGTGTGTGTGTGTGTGTGTGTCTGTGCTGTAGATCTGGGGTAGAGTAGATGAAGAGGATGTTTCTTGATGTGAAACCTCTTTTTTCTTCTTTCCATTTTTCTCCATGTCCAGACAAGCATCAATATAACGAGGAATCAAGACTTCCTCCATGCAGCGTCTTTAATCAAAGGGGAAGAAAAGAGGGGCCGTTTCACTACATGACTGTAATCAATGGATGCACTGCCCTTAATCAGCTGCAGGCTGACAGGGGCACTCAGAAGTGCCCACACACACACACACACACACACAGTTTGAGCCTCATTTGCATGTAAATCAGAGCTTTTTGGAGCTGAGATGAGAAGCAGCACAGGAATAAGCTGCTCTCTCATACAATCACCTCGGCCCTAATTGGTCACACACATACTGTAACTATTTAAATGTTTCAAAGATTACAAAATGTATGTTTACAATTAGGCAGAGAAAGAAAACACCATGCAATTATATGTGACAGCCTCGCTATGTCTGGTCTTACACACTCTGCTGCTCACATCTCCATGAAGCTTCAGCCGAGCTCACATTTTGTGAACAATGTTCGAAACATAGGGAGATAAAGGGCACAAATGATGTCGGCATTTACCAATCCATGCATATTTACATCATTATGTGGCTACTTTGATCAAATTATGGGTTATGTTAAAGCCGTGTGCATCATGGCATCCCAACCAAATATTATCCAACTCACATGCGTTGCAGTGGTGCATTTCAAAGGACTTATGACACACTATGAATTCGTTAAGTAAGCCTTTTGTGTGTGTACTGAAAAGAAGAAATGAATGGTGGGACTAAAATATCATCAAAGACACACTGCAGGAACACGGAAACAAAAAAAATGGTCTCAGTCTATAATGCAAACTCTGATAGAAAGCATCCCCGATCCTCTGTGAAAACATCCATCCATTACCTGTTACATTAGGTTACTATAGGTTACTATTGTAACTCCAGATTCTATGAGTGTAGGCACAGCAGTCTAACAGTGTTGGAATGTAACTAAGTACATTTACTCCAGTACTGTATTTAAATATGAATTTGAGGTACTTGTTGTCATGCTACTTTCTACTTCTACTCCGCTACACTACTGAGAGAAATATTGTACTTTTTGTTCTACATTCATCTGACACCTCTAGTTACTAGTTACTTTACAAATTAAGATTGTTGCAGACAAAACACGTGTAGTTTATAAAATATGTTTTATTATAAATTAAACTACCCAACAATATGTAGACCTAGAAGTCCAGCTGAAACGATTAGACCATCAGTGGTTTGACAGATATTCTGCATTGATTTTTCTGCATTGCGTACATTTCTGATGATACTTACATACTTTTACTTTAAACACAATTTTAATGCAGGACTTTTAGTTGTAACAGTGTTTTTACAGTCTGGTATTAGTAGGCTACTTTTACTTAGCCTAAGAAAGGATCTGAATACTTCCTCCACCACTGCCCTCTGAGAGCTATTGCTATTGCTAAAAGTACTAAATGGAGAGTCAGAGTGTGGGGGGGGGCTGCCTATGGAAAGGCGCCCCGAGCAGTTGGGGGTTCAGTGCCTTACTCAAGAGCACCTTGGCAGTGCCCAGGAGGTGAACTGGCACCTCTCCAGCTACCAGTCCACCAACATACTTTGGGTCCGTATCAATTTTTAAGGTTCTTGTCTTGAGTATTTCTCTTGTTGTGCATTTTACTCCATTACATTTTTTGATTTTTTTCCTACTTATGTTTACATTTTGGAGTTTGCCTGGTAACCTTATGGTGACAACAAGACTGTTATGCTTTAGGTATTTTGCTTTCTTTTCTGTGCCTTCTTATCTGGTATTTTGGTTCTATGTGTTGTCTCCTTGTGATTATGTAATTTTTGGTCTTTGTATAATGTTTGGTTTCCTGTTTTACTGTGATATTCTTGTTTTTTGTGCTGTCTTGTCTACTTTTACTTCTTGTGTTTTCCACGCCTGTCTGATTGTCCTGCCCCCCCTGATGTGTTTCACCTGCTGCACCACCTGCCCCTTGTTTGCTCGTTACCTTGTGTATTTAGCCTCTGTGTTCCCTTTGCATTGTGTCAGATCATTTTGTGTCTGTTTGTTGGATGTCCCCGTGTCAGCGTGCTGTGTATTTTGCTGCCTGTCCCCTTATTAGTCCCTCGGTCCCAGTTGTTCCTGTTGCTGGGGGGGGTTGACCATTGATTTTTGTCACCCTCTTTTTGTCCTGGATCTTTGTTGTGGAATAAGCTCTTGCAACTAAACTTCCAGCTGCACTCCTGCAGTTGGGTCCACCATTCCCTGCACCTACAACAACAACAAAGACTTCAGGAAGTCCCCAAGAAATAGTCAAAGACATGCACCTGAAACCACAAAGTGGTGTTTTTACATTCAATTGTTTTTATTTAAGGTTTGAACATATGACGTATTAGGTGTTAATTAGTGTGCTTTAAAGATCCCATGAAATGCTCCTTTTTATGCTTTCATATAGACCTTAGTGGTCCCCTAATACTGCATCTGAAGTTCCTTTTTTATATAGGGGCGGGCAAAGCAGAGAAAGGGCAGGTAACCTTGCTCCTTATGACCTCATAAGGGGAAAGATTGCTGATCAGCCCATCTGAGCTGAGCTTTCATTTTCTCATAGGCAGAGCAGGATACCCAGGGCTCAGTTTACATCGATGGGGGGGCCGTAGGCAGGCTGGGGGATCGCATGGTAATGTTAAAAAACTTGTTTTGATTTGTTAACCTTGGACAGAGTAGGGTAGCTGTTTCTCCATGTTTCCGGTTTGATGCCCAGCTAAGCTGACTGGCTGTTGGTTCCAGTGTGATGTTGAATGGACAAATATGGTAGTGGTATTGATTTTGTCCTCTAATTCTTGGAAGGAAGTCAAATCACAAAGTTATGCTTTGGTTAGGTTTTGGCACAAAAAACGTGCCTAGTTTAGGAAAAGATCATGGTACATATCAGTCTGCTTTAAGTCTTTCCTGTACTGATTGACTTTTCTCTGTTAATGAGCCACTGTGAGATTTTACAGGCTCATTGACAAGAAGTCTATGATTTATTTACCTGAATCAGGAAATGGTACTGTTGTTAAACAAAGTCCTGGTATTACAGGTTTCCTTTGTGTCGGCCCGTACTGAGGTTTAGTAGATTACCTAAAATGCATTCAACAGAAATGCATTCAGATACTCCAATTAAACAGACTGCCAAATTAATCTTTAAGCCTAGGTAATTTGATTCAGTTCATGTGGAAGGGAAAGGGACAGGCTCGTATTGCAGGTGTCAGTACCTGGAAAGGACTAATGCTTCTTTTGTTGAAGCACCACACTGACAGCTTACCATTAATCACGCCAGGGGGAAATCTAGCTGTTTCAATATGCAAATAGTCTCAATGCGACACATGAAAACTAGGCTCAGCATAGCAATTACACTGATCTTCTGCTGATGGCTTTCTGGTGAAGAGGTTTCATGGGGAAAAAAGCACCACAATAAATGAATCCAAACAACTAACAGAGAATTGAGCTCTTGTGGCAAATCATCATGTGGAACTTTCAAAGTACTGCAATGCTAAAAATGCTAAACATGAGGAAAACCTTTTTCTACAGCACTTCCGAAAACCTGGTTACAAAGTGCTTTGCAGAAAGTAACACAGGGGAGAGTATACAGTACATTCAGAGGAAAAGACAGGATCCTAAAATGAATAAACATCAGCAAGAGCATTAATAATTTGCCAAAAGAAAAAATCAGGACATCATACTATCATTGTGCAGTTTTTTGTGAAGTAGCTTCAACACAATGATGTTTTCCCAGAGAAAGCGAGGCATCAATACGGATGAAGGGCAATGTATTTGATAGCAGCCTTGAAAGCATAAAAAGTAATTCATGCAAGAAACAGAAACATGTGGGACATATTTTCCAAATGTATGTGTCTTAAAACTAATAGGGTGTTATAGCTGAAAGTGTGTTCATGGCTTAAATGTTCAACAATAGCATGACTAAAACATACTACTCTTCATAAATGTTGCATAACCACACGAAAATAATCAGAATGTGTAATGCCCGTGGCTTAAACCTCATTTGCATCACATTCTTTTGTATATTTCGCATTTTTTTGGTGACCAGTCATGTAAATGTAGCTGTAGAAGATGTCCAGATACGATACTACTGGATATTCCAAAACCACTGTTGTCTGCAGAAAAGTATTTTGAGCAAAAAGCAGACGACAGGCTAGATAGGGGAGTATTTAAATGTCAACCTCAATTGTGCGCAGTGACCTTAAAATCTAACAGATGGATGGAAAGTGTAGAGAATGGGTGCGAAACAGCGTTTGACTAGCAGCCTGATCACCTGAGGGACGGAAGACAATGAGAGGGCTATGGAAGGGATCAAGGGAGAGTGCAAAGGATCAAGCGTGGAATAGATTGTCAGGTAAATACTTGTAGCTAAATACACTACCTCTGTGTCAGAGGTCCGGACCGCCCTCACCCCAAAAACTACGTAAGCTATGGTTCCATTGTGCAAGAAAACCCATATTTGGGTCCATTCTGCTGTTTTTTTCAACAGCAGTAAAAAAGGGTATGCTGCAGGAGTGGTTTGACAAATTTTTACTGATGTTTTGACAAATTTCAACATGTTTTTTCACTTTGACTCTGTGCCACAACTGTAATCCATTGTACCTCAATGAAGGAGCCACATCCAAACGTTTAAATTCCTTTTGCATGGCTACAAGGGGTCAGTTTATGACACTCTAGATTGTGGGTGAAGTATTGTATAGCATAGTTGGCTACAGCATGATGCTCTGGTATTGGGATGATAAGCAATGGACGTCCATTCAGAAACAACTGCAATTACCAGGAAAAATTGAATTATTTCAGTTGTCTTGTTAAATGTCTAAATGAATTAACCAACAACTTGTTCTAAAGCCACTTTGTATTTGAACGTTCCTCCATCCCTGTCAACATTAAGTATGCCGTTTAATAGAACATAACACAATACTGGAGTTCTGTTTGTCATTTATTCTACATTTAAAAACCCCCTTCAACCATTTCCTCACAGATGCCACAGCAAATGCGATCAGGGATACCAGCAATTGTCTCCATCACTCTGCAGCCATTTGTAACCCATATCAGTGATTTTCTTGGCAAACAGAAAACACTCAACCAAAGCAGAGGCTTATTGCATCCTCTTAAAATTCAATAGCTGGTATGAAATGGATATTCTTAGAGTCAGATGACACTTCAGTGCAGAGCTGATGAGCACATTCACTCACTTTTATGTCTGGTAACTTGAATAAGCACCAGAAGAGTAAGAACATCTATCATTGGCGCATTAGTGCGAGCGGATATCAAATATTTATGTCACTTGGAAAAGGGGCTGTATAGGTGAATGCGCGCGCAGATGTGGATTACAGCAATTAAAAATTAAGGGGTAATTATTCATCTCGCACCTTTTTTTTGTTTTCTGCCACCTGCATGCTCTTGCGGTCATTGTCAGTGTGCCGTCTGGAAACCTTTCCCCCAGCTTTACATTGCTTATTTTTTGATAACCACACAGAGGCTTTACAAAATGAACCATTGATCACAGACGAGAAAGATAAAGTAGTATGATCAGGCGGCTAATTTGAATATGAATGAAGTGTCGGATCAATGAGTAACCATGCAGCATGCTTTACACACGAGTCAACAAACCTATATGGGTGGGGAAAATGGGAGATTTCTGTATTGAAAGACATTATGGACACAAACAATAATACAATGAAACAAATGTTTTTTGACTTTTCACTCTTGTGCCATTGTATTTTTTGTTCCAAGGTGGATTTTTGCATTCTTTTATCCTCTTTCTTCCCTCTGAAAGGAGGATTTGGCCATTTATTACATTAATCTTGATTTATAGCCAAAACAAGACATTTTAGGACAGTCTATTGTCGATAAGTTGTCCCCTTTTAAATGAATCGCCAACTATTTTGATAATCAATTAGTCTGTTTGAGTCATTAAAGACAACAGTAAAAAATTCTCTGATTTCAGCTTCTTAAATTCAAGATTCAAGATTTCTTTGTCATTCCACAGTACACTATAGTACAACATTATTTTGCAAAATTCACAGCTTAAAACAACATAGCACAGAAACAAATAAATCTCCTTAGAAGAATTGAGATGTTAGCAATATAAATGAAAATAAATAATGCTTATATGGTGCGCAAAGCATGTAGAGTGATAAATATAATGCACCAAGCCTAAAAGTATATACAGTTGGGAGTATACAATATCCATATTTTAAAACAGCGGTTGAGAATAAGGTGCAGTCAGAACAAATACTAAGATAATTATGTACAGTACATGAATAGTGCATTAATTTCAATTTCTGGCGGGAGTCATCCCCAAAGGATTACTAAAGAGAAGTGTAGTCTAAGTAGTCAGATTGATTAATTGGTCTGTTTTAGTGGGTTTCATTGTTCAATAGTCTGACAGCAGTGGGGAAGAAGCTGTTTTTGAACCTCCCCTCCTGCCAGAGGGGAAGTGGGAAACAGTCTCTGGCCAGGGTGAGTGTGGTCTTTGATAATCCCCTTTGCTTCTGACAGGCATCTTTCTGGGCCAGCTCCTGAATGGTGGACGAGTAGTCTCAATAATCGCCCAGCGTTACAGTTCCCAACCAGAGAGAGATGTTGCTGGTCAGAACACTTTCAGTGGTGCCCCTGGTAGAAAGTGGTAAAGATGGATGGACTGAGGTGGGCCCTCTTCAACAGCTGCGGAAGTGTAGATGCTGGTGGGCCTTTTTGATGAGGGCGGAGGTGTGGCAGGTCCCAGGACAGGTTTTCAGGCACGTGAAACCCCCAGAAACGTTTTTTTGTGGATTGGGGCGTGCACGGGCTGATTTCTCCTGAAGTCAC
>NW_022603112.1:0-25000 GCF_008692095.1 Etheostoma spectabile
TTTCTATCTGAAATATTAGGACTTTCTATCTTGAAATATTAAGACTTTCTATCTTGAAATATTAGGACTATAAGGACTTTCTATCTTGAAATATTAGGACTTTCTATCTTGAAATATTAGGACTATTAAGACTTTCTATCTTGAAATATTAGGACTTTTTATCTTGAAATATTAGGACTTTTTATCTTGAAATATTTTTATCTTGAAATATTAGGACTTTTTATCTTTAAGTATAAGGATGGATTTTTTATCTTGAAATATTAGGACTTTCTATCTTGAGGTGTAGTGGAGTGGAGTAGGAAGTAGCAGCAGGGGTGGGTCTAGGATCAGACCTTGGGGGGGGGGGCTCAGCCCCTAATAAGAACAGCTCTAGGTCTAGTGTCCCCGTTTTAAGTTTTACAAAAATAAAAACTTTACTTGTTTTGGAGGTAAATACGCTTCTGAGCTGAAAATGTCCCCGGATTTTGTCTGAGAAATCTGGTCACCTTACTCTACATTCACTTTTGAACCTTTTTCGCTAGCTAAAAAAAGCATTCCAATTAATATCACAGGTAATGGGAATTCCAGATGCCCCTTGCTAACCAAGCTAGCACTAGTGGTAGCTAATAACTCCTCCTTTGTCCAAATATGGCTCCACAAAACCAAGATGGCGACGGACAAAATGTACAACTAAGATTCGAAATGTTAGTCCACAAACTAATGGGTGACGTCATGGTGGCTACTTCCATTTCTTTTAAGGATCAACGTCATTACTTGTGTGTGAGTGAGTGGTGAAGTCGTTTTTTTGTCGTTATTATAAAACCTTTAGCCTACTCAACATGCTGGTCTTTGATAAGGTCAACAAATCCATCAAATCCATGCAAAGCGTGATACAGGTAACTAGAAAATGTTAGAAGTGGAATGCGTGTAGTTCAATGCCATTCATCTCCAGACATCGCCTGACAAATGTCTCCTGTGCGGTCGCGCTAATGTAAAACAGTCGACAATCCATCATGATGCTGGCTATTAGTTTCCCTTTCACCCCTATATATTTATTTTCTCGTTGCAAAATTATCCTAGAGGAGGCCGGTAACATTTCCATATAAATATCAATTGACCCAGTGTTTACCTTCTTCGCTGAGACATGTGAAAATGAGAAGACTCCGTCAATCGAAGCTGAGCTTTGTGAAGGGAAGATGTACAGCACAAGCTGAGGAGACAAAGAAAAAGAGAGAAGGCAATAGAGATGAAAGAGGAAGTGCAGGTACTGTCCTACGTGCCCAGGATAGGATTAACATTATCTACCAATCCTGTTCAACACAGCAAAACTGATCTGATCCTATTCAAATAGTGTAATTATCACCTATACAGTACACTATTGTATGAATACAGTGTTGTATAACACACATTTTTGCTATGTGTATGCACTGTTTTAGACAATCCTGTAATTCAAATTCAAAATGATGTGAACTCAGACAAAAAGATTAAATAAAAAAAGGTGGATTACATTTTACTTCATTATTCTTAAAGGTCCCAAGGCATGAAAATGTCACTTTATGAGGTTTTTTAACATTAATATGCGTTCCCCCAGCCTGCCTATGGTCCCCCAGTGGCTAGAAATGGCGGTAGGTGTAAACCGAGTCCTGGGTATCCTGCTCTGCCTTTGTGAAAATGAAAGCTCAGATGGACCAATTTGTAATATTGTCCCTTATGAGGTTATAAGTGGCAAGCAGGGTGGGATATTAACTTTTTGCCCACCAACACAGTGGCTGCTGGATGTCCAATTTTAACAACCACTTATATTTTTTACCAGTCACTTTATCTGGAATTCAAATTGATAAAAGAAAGTGAACTGTCATATTTAGAATTGCTTCAATACATTCTTTTTTCAAACATGAATATATATTTTAGCTCCAAAGTTTTAAGGCAGTACCAACAACGGATACATTGTGCTTAGAGGTAAAGAGATGGGGAAGGTTTCTTTTACCATCTTCAGAGTTGATGATGATCTACAGCCACCATGGTTACCAAACATTTTCACTCCGGATTTCAACAGGAGGACCAGATTTCTCAAGTCCAAAACAGCATTATTATGGCAAACTTAATAAAAGATACACAGGTGTGGATGAAAAACACATTCTTCATTGTAGATGGATACAAAGATAATCATCCTGGCATCCTCAAATGATCTGAAATGTCAACCTCATGGTGGCGCTAGAGGGAATATCAGGTGATGAGGAAAGTCAGTAGCATTAATCTGCTGGGTACCATACATGTGTGTACACACTCTGCTCCTGGGGTCCCGTCTTCCCCGGCTGTGTGGCAGTGCACTTGATATGACCAATATGAATTGTTTGCATTTTGTGCCGCGTAGGTTTGACAGTAAGTCCAGAGCATGGACTGGTCGTCGGGAAGGTAGGCTAACTATTCCCTCGTTTTCCCTTCGTTATCAATGTGCCACTTGTTCGAAAAGTACCTTCTCTTTTTCTTTACTTTGCCTTAAACAGTTCCCGCTGACTCCGCGGCGGGCCTCTTAACACCGGGGATATGTTTTATTTTCCTTTTGTCTGTACCTCAGCTCAACTCCATGTTGTCATGGACCAGCGCAGAAAACTACTCGACAAACGTCTGGAGTTTACCGAAATATGCGTGGTTAAAGCCCCGGGTGTAACTGGTTTGCTTTCCCAGAAGTTCTTCACAATAAAAGCCTTCCGTTATTTTGGTATTTTAATGTTTTTATTATGAAGCTATAAAATTCGGAAATGTTGGGGATTCATTAGCAGTAACGTAACACAACTTCACTGTGCATTATTGTTACTTACCAACAGCACTCTTTGACAAAAGCTGTCCAATCCGTTCCACAACAATCCACCCGCCACTGTGGCTGGTATACAAGGCAAAGTCACCCGCCACTTTGAAAAGTACCTTCCATTGGCTGGTGGCGGGTGCTAATTTCCTTGCCTGGGGGCAAGGTTACCTCCCCTTTCTCTGCTTTTCCCGCCCAGAGAATTTGGAAAGAGACTTCAGATATGGTACTAGGGGACCACTAAGGTCTATAAAGCATGCAAAGAGCACCATGTCATGGGACCTTTATTATCATCTGACAGGAGAGACAAGTTAGGAGTCATAGAGAAAGGCAGTAAATACAGTTGGTGAAAGAGACAGAACAAAAAACAGCGGTCTGAGAGAGAAAAGAACAGAAAGACACGAGAGGATATTAGAGAGTATCTCAAGACAATTGTTTTCAGAGTCATACATTCAGTCACTTAAATGGTGGAAACTACAGAGCATATTTTCAGGAGCACTGAGATCTAATGAGAACATAAATCAGTTTCAACAAATGAGAAAAATTCCAAGTTTTATAGGGTTATAAATGTGTACTGGGGCTTTTACACAGCCTCCCGAGACAGCCCATTTCCTCTTCTCTCTCTACTTCTCTCCTTCAGTTGGATCAATGACTTACTTTGTCTCGCCAATATTTGGAACCTTGACAAAATGAAAAAATA
Organism: Etheostoma spectabile; assembly: GCF_008692095.1. Lineage (NCBI taxonomy): Eukaryota > Metazoa > Chordata > Actinopteri > Perciformes > Percidae > Etheostoma > Etheostoma spectabile. The sequence continues at coordinate 3,486 of NW_022603112.1, forward strand.
CAATGATCATCGGCAAACTGGATTAAGTTGCAGAAATATTGTTTTAATGTTCAGTTTTGGTTTATATTTTTGAGCAACAAATCTTCTGTTACTTTTCACTTACTCTCTCATAAATCTCCCCGTCTGTCAGCCGTCCATCTCAGAGCAGTCCTGTCTGCTGTACTGTGCCATTTCCCTGACAATTACCTGCTCCCTGTCAGATTAAACAATGCCGGCTTCTTTCTCTCACATTCCATCTACAAACTAGAGCTGCAACATCCACTTTCGAAAAATAGTGAGGCTAACTTGCAATATTTTCAATAAGCACACATATATGTAATCCTGCTGCAAACTGAAAAGAAAATTCACGCAGTGAGTACAGGTACACACATGGAGAAGGCTCTGTGGACCAGTTTTTTGGCGATCACAATGGCAAAAGAGCCCTACACTTTAACTGCTACAATCTACATTGTTGACAGCTGAAAGATAATGGTGTGTGCACCTTTTGTGTGCATGTGGCTACTTCAGCATGAATTGGTTTATTGTGTCATGGAAACATCTTTCCTCCGGTTCTTCGGCTATTACCATCTGTGCACAACGCATTTAGAATTGCGTTGTATTGGGGTTACATCTTAAAAGAAGACTGCTCAATTCCTTATAGTCCGAGTTGATAGGCTGAATGGGACATAGAATGCCTTTGCCAAATAAGTTCTGACATAACAAGAATTCAACTCACAACCTCTCATACCTTGGGTTCCTCACTACAACACCTACTGGCCTATGCCCATCATTGTTCCCCATTTCAACATCTGTTCATCCTCTCATACTTGACGCCCATTTCTTCCCACCTCTGGACCTTATTCTTCTTTCACACTCTTATTCACCACCCCCAGCCTTAACTGTCCTTTTACCAACAATTAACAGATTTGCATACACAAGTGGCACAGCCTTTGTTAGTGCAAGTACTTCATATAAAAATGTTGCTGTGCGAATATTGCAGCAAATAAGAATGTTAGCTTTTGTGACTTTAAATCAAACCCACAACTCCCTTTTAAAATGTGTTCATCAGGGGCTCACACCACAATATTTACTGACTTTCATCATCCATCATGTAATCCCTTTTGGCCTCAGATCACTAGACAGTGGTTACCTTATTTCCCACAGAATCAAAAACTCTGCAGGCAGCAGAGTGTTTTCACTCTCTGGAATCAACCTCCTCGTCTTGCGATAAAGGAAATACTGACTGTGTAAACCTTCAAATTGAAACTCAAAGCCTATATATTCTCATAGTCATATGACCGACACTAGCACCGTCTACCTCATAAGCGGCAGTCTCTACTCATAGATGGCTGTAAGTCAGAAACAGGCTAGTGGGAACCAAGTAATAAATAATAATAATAATTTATACTTTATAAATCCCACACTGGGAAATTACAATGTTTTCACTCTGTTGTTATTACACACATTACACATAGGCCTGAATTACACACACATGCTCAGTACCTATACATGCACTAAATGGAGAGATGTGAGAGTGAGGCGGCTGCCCATAGAAAGGCGCCCCGAGCAGTTGGGGTTTGGTGCCTTGCTCAACAGCACTAGCCACCAGTCCACTACCATACTTTGGTCCCCATGGGGACTTGATCCAGCAACCGTCCCAACCCAATTCATTACTGACTGAGCTACTGCCCCCCCAAAGTATACCTCTTACATTCCTAGTTGCTGCACACCACACTCAGTTGCCCTGCTATCTTCAGTGTGTGTGGCTGCTTATCTTTTTCTGTCTATAAGACACTGGCCTGCTGTAGTGCATCTACTCTTTATTGAATATGACTCTTCTTCTGAAGACGCTGATCCTGGCTAACAATGCACCACACCACGGTGGTCTGAGTCATATGCGTTTGCTGTCCATTTGACTGTTTGTCTGCATCCACTGTGCACCCTCCCTTCCGGGTAGAGATTGCTGAGCGGATGAATGTGTGCAGGGGAGCAATTTTTGCAAATCCAGCTTCACACAATCTCCGCCTGAATTACACTCACTCTGGCTTGGTGGCACCTCTTTCAGTCTGGAGAAGGACACCAGTTATCAGCACAGCCTGGATTTCCAAACAGCTCAATCCAAAATTTCTTTCACACTGCAAACTTCCGCGGCGATGCAGGATATGGCTTTTCTGTGCCTGGCTGCTCGGTCAGGCTGCTGCAGTATGCAGCTGTGGGCTCAGCTGACCACAGAGTTCTCCATCAATATACATTTATTTTTCAACAGAAAAAGAAGTTAAGTTTACTTTGTTGTTTATTAGGTTTGGTTTGTTGGTATATGCCTATATGATTAACATGGTAGAATACTAGTTAACAGTTGAGACATTTTACTCTGAACCAAAGTGTTGGAGCACTGTACATTGCAAGGCTAAAAATAAATTTGGATAAAGCTTTGATTATCTTCAGGAGAAATCCCCTTAGCAACAAAGGTAATAGCATACACCAAGAAGAATAAAAGTTAACATAAACGTAGAAAGTAAAATAAAAACAAGATGCTTACATCAACATACTACAGTTTGCATTTCAGATACACCATGTACCTGCACCGTGAGAGGAGGAACAGTGGATTATACATGGATGCAGTTTTTTTGCAATATCTACTAGTCATTTGCATATTGGCCCTACAGTAATAGCATGTTTTAATATTACCAGACACAATATGTATGTTGCCAACCTTAGTGCACATGCGTTACAATAAAATAACAAAGCATTGTCAACGGTGTAATATGTAATACTGACACCAAGTGTTTAAAACCAGTTACTGCAGTACACATTCAAATTACTAGAGAGAGTCGTCTCCCCCGCCCCCTCCTCCCCAAACTCGAAGTTCACGGAGGTTGACCGCAGCATCCACAACACTAGTTACTAGATTTATGTTATGTTAGTTATGTTACTAGACGCTTGTCTCACATAGCCAGACATTACTTCACAGCACAGCGGAGTAGCTAACGTTAGATGCTAGCTATATTGACAGTCATTAAAGAACGTGCTCACGCGCGTAGCTTTGTGCCCAAATGACAGACACACTTTTTCGGCTTAGAATTACATATGAACCAACAACCTCGCCGTCCTCGCCACCCCACGGACGACACACTTCCTCAGCTTAGAGTTAAGGTAGGAACCGCTTCAAATAACACTACCTTGCTTTCCTCTCCACCCGACTGAACACACTTTATTGTGTTAGACTTACGGCAACAATCGCTATAAACACACTGCTAACTCACAGTCCTCTTTTCCTGATTTACAGCCCCCTCTCTTAAAATAACTCACCGTTGTCGGCCGCTGAACGTTGTAAACCGCCGTGGCCCGCGTGCCTGGCCCTCCGGTAACGTTTTGGCTCTTGTTAGCAGAGTTAGCATGACAGGCTTAGCCAGGACAATTCGGGATAACTTTACTGGCTGTGTCTCAATTGTTTTTGCACATAACTCGGGTACTCTAGCAATATAATTCAATGTGAGTACACAAATGTTAAAATGACATGAAAGGCCCGTCGCTTGTAGCCATGATAAATTAGACTGAAGCTAATGCATACTGCTTCAGAAGGAACTTAGCCAACTCGACGTCCTTTTGAGCTCTGAGCTGTCTCCATCTTCAAATTCATCTCCAATATTAACTTGGGATTTGTTACCCCTCTGTCTCTGGACAGGCAACTGTTAGAAACATGTTTTTAGGTCGGGTAGAATCAATCTCTACTTGGCTGCTTTCATGGCTGTACTAGCATTACAGCTGTAGCACGCTGGGTTTACGTTTTTACAGGAATATCTGGCAACCCGGTCTGGGTGTCCAACTGGGCAGTTGATAAAAACCAAAGGCCAAAACTTTATCCTCACTTTAAAATCAGGTTAGGCTTGCAAGTATAGCTGGCCCAAGATTGTAGCAAATAAGCAGCTCCTTGAATTATTTGGGGTTGGTTTACTCTCAATGTAATTATTATGATTATGTAAATGTAACTCACTTGTTTAGAGTTGTAATCAAATGACTTAAATGGAACAAAAGAGCATGTGAAGGTTATGACCTGTTCCTGTTTTTTTTTCTCCAGCTATAGGCTGTGGCCCATTGTCTGTCAAGCGGAGATGGAGATGCTCATTCATGCATTCATTTCACCCTTACTCTCCAACCACATAAAGCATGGTGATTGTGAGGGACCAAGCTGTAAGGCATGAGGAGTCCCAGGTAAGTTTAAAAAAGAAGGGTATTACTCAAAAAATAGCAACTCAAACTGTTAACAAACACAGGAAGATAAAGTTTTGGGCCCATAAGAAGTCACATAAACAGAACATAACTAAACCCTTTACAAAACAAACTCAACATACAACTAACATAACAAAGAATAAACCGAGGTGACATATATATACTGGTTGGTCAGACCAGGTTTGGCATACGGGGGAAACTAACATTAAAACATTACTAATTAAAGCCATAGTATGTAGTTTCTGTCTCCCCATGAGGAATTCTAAGTAATAACAACAATACTGTCTGCGAGTCCACATGATACAAGCCTTCAATGATCGTGCACCCCTCCACACAGTTGCTTGTAGCCAAGGAAGACATGATGGATTAAAAAAAATATAGCATGATGTACTCTTCAGAAGAAGTAATTATCTTCACTCGAACTTCTGCATGCAAAAGTTGCCGGACTACACCATTTTATAAACAATACAGTTTTTTAAAAGAAAGTTTCATCACAATCGGTTCAGTCTAAAAAGAGGCAGGAGCAATAGAATAACAGGACCTTTTTATATCATGAGGATGGGACCCATCATTGGTGTAGTCTACGTCATACGCCGGTATACGCAGTATACCCACTAAGAAACCTCCACAATTTCCATATACCCACTAAACATGTCCAATGGAATGCAACAACATACTTTCCATTTTATTTCTGATGTATTTTTAATTGTCATCAGTGTTTTTCTTCTTTGCATAGGCTAAATATTGGCATTTCCACAGTTAATTGGTGCATAAAAGTATATCCGAATCCAGGAAATGTAGTCGTTGATGCTCAAAACTTCCCTTCCCTGGGGGAGGACACTCTAACCCCCTGACACCCCCACTGTGATATGCCCCCCTCCCCCAAAAGCAGATTCTGGCCAATATTTATATACAGTACAGTATTCCCACTACAATACATTAGACTACACCACTGGGACCCATCCAATAACTCCAGTCACACAGAGACGCACACACCCCTACTCATCACTCCTGCAGAACAACAAAGCTTTATGAGCATCCGATCCTCGCTATAGTTATTTCCCCTGCTGAGTAAATTCAAACGAGTTGTGGAATATAAGACACATTCATTATTTAACACGATTTATGAAAAAGCTGCGAATTAAACCAACATGGTAAATAGTACCCTCCCTTTCTCGCATCTCATTAACTGAGTCCCGTCGTAGCTATAGGTGAAGCTGCCTCTCTCTGCCATACTGAAGCAGGTGTCCAACATGGCGAACGCTGGCAGCGGCTCTCTCGCGACTATTCTCTTTTTATTCATGTTTCAAGCGGCTCTTCTTAAAGGTAGGACTTTTCATTTGGTGTCTAAATGGAATACACACTTTCCTCTCAGATTTCCATGGCTGTAGAACGAGGAGTGTGATTTTATCAGCGTACTGGGCAAATTTTGAACGTGCGCGGCAGAGCATTTGGATGTATGATGTTGTTGAGCAAGTAAGAAAACCTAACTGTCCATAAAGTTGAAATTCAGAATAGAATGAGCAGGTTTATGTGTCTGCCGTGTATAGTAACAGATAGCCTACGCTGCTTAGGAATACATCACTTTGGTCAGCTCACCATTATAAATCGCTTTGCCGCTACACAGCTGACAACTCTTTAATGTAGCCTGTTCTGTTGTGAAAAGACACAGCGTGGTCTTTTGTCACTCAGAAGGCACAAGAGATACAGTTGACATGCTTAAATGGGTGTTTGTTTGGTCATTTAGCTAGCTTGGTTACTTTAGTGCCATATTGTTCATAACGGAGCCTGGACTGCTGTAAATCACAGCAAACAGCGGTGCGTTTAAGTGGAATATGCAACGTCCAGTTTGAGGAAACGCTACAGCAAACTCCATTCAAATCTCTAATAATTTAATTAGACGCCATTCAGTCACAGATTCATACACAATATAACGTAACTCATAACATATCGATAATACTGTGACGTTTTAATAAATTCGGCGTAAAGATAAATCTCGAATCAGCAGTTATTTTCCATTTAAACTTAGTTTTTTAAAATTCGTTCACTATAGCCACCCCGCTGAATTTCGGTGGTTTGACTCAGAACGGCGTGCGAACCTTTTGTAGAAAAGTTGTCATTTTAGTAAAACATGTGCTACTCAGTGTTTTGGATGTATGCCGAAGTGAAAAGCATCTTAAAGGGTTCCACACTTTGTCTTCAATTACATCCTAATACGTATGTACTCTAGCGGGTAAGCAATAGAAGATTAATGTGCCTGAGTTTCCAATAGCGTTCCGGGCTGTGTTTTCGCGATATGGGGACTGCATTCGCAGTAGCATCGTGCATTGAAACACCAAAGGTTCGTGCGGGTGTAGTAATCTGAGTCCGATGCTTTTAGTAAGCGAATATGTTACAGATAAAGCGCGTCATGGTGAAAACTGCGACATGAATTTTATGCACTTTTGGCATTGGTGGTGAGTGTTATTTCGAGTTGGTGGGCTGCGGAACACGTTAATTTACCAGACTAAGGTGGGATAAAGTATTGTGTTAACGGATGTTTTCAGCATGAACTCATGTCCTAGTGAGGGATGCCCATTCGGTTTGGGGTTATTTATCTTTGCGCATTGATACGTTGAAGATGTAGCATATAGAAACGTTAGTCGGGGCAACGCACCCCCCCAGCACGCGCGTGCTGTTACACACTAGAAACCCGTTCAAATAGGTTACACAATTATATAACTGGCTAACCCAAGGCGTTGTGGTGAATTTCAGCACAGTTGCTGTGCCGTTTCATCCTCTCGTTATATCACGTCAAGTCAGTTCTGTCATGAATGATTACGAACAAAGTTCTCAAGCTGCTCTTCGTAAAAATATAAACCTTGTTATGCTGAGTTCGAGCTTCTAATGGTGAGAGAGAGAGGGAGGCAAATGTCGCCGTTTGTCACAGTGTGGATTACCCACCAGAATTTAATCCATTACAACGTTTATCCATTCAAATGGACGCACTCACGCTGATTTTTTTTCTTCTTTTTTTCCAAGTAATTTTCGACAGTCCTATAAAGCAAATTTAAACTAGACAAGGTTCTTGTTGATCTTTGGACAGTGGGCAGTGCTGGTGCACCTTAATGGAAATGGCTCCACTGATTTCAAACAAAGCTCAGGCCGTGCTTACACAAACCACATCAATTATTTACCTCCACACAGAATCACATTGTGCTAAGCATTGCAGGTTGTTGTTGTTTTTTTTTTTCACTCAATGCATATAAATGGATGTTGCTGAGGGGAATTGCTTTGCAGTCAGAGAGAAGGCTGCATTAATTAATTAATTTCACCCTGACTATAAGTTCCATTTTGGCACACAGGCTCACCTCATATGGTTATCAAATCACACAAGTGCTCCAAATGAAATAGGTTTATGAGAAAGCATTCACAGTTCAGTGCGTTCGACTGCCGTGGCTCTTGTTTCAGATGACTCTCTAGAGATAACTTTCATCCTTTGGAAATAAACTAATACATGATTTGTTTTATACAATTTATCAGTCATTGGTCTATACTGACTGAGTCTACTGACCTGAGTCTTCTGACTCAAACAGGAAGTAGAGAGTTACCGGTCATATTATTTATTGTCATTTAGAATTTTGAGTAAGCGTCCAAGATGGGCCGGTACTACTATTTGTGTGTGACATGTAATGTTCCCACCTTCCAGACTGTGCTGAGGAATCTTGTGTACAGATTCATATGCTGATTAACCAATTCAAATAATACAATTTTAAAAACTATGAGTCCTGCACTTAGTGATATCAGATATTCATTAAAACTCTGGAATCACTGGAACATGCACCTGTACCTGTTTTAATTATCGGGCATTGCTATTTGTAGGTTTGTATGTATGTGTGTCTCTTTTGTGATTTTGGGAGTCAATTTGTCTATATGTATTTATGTTTGTGTTTGGTGTGCACCCCTCTTGTTATGTGTACTTTTTATCTGGACCTTGAGTCTGTAAATTAATAAAGCAGAATATGTCTTAAACAGTGCACCTATGTTACACAATCCTTGTATATTTGAATATATAGCGATTGACTTAGGTGATGTTAATATTTCGTTAAAGGTAAGGGCTCTACCTGAGCACTGAGATGGCCACCGCTATTTCAACATCAAAGGAAAATATAATTTCCTTATGGTTAGAGAGAACATGCACTGTAAAAAACATTGTTACCAAAAGTACCTATAGAAGTGCACACACTTGGCTTAACAAAGTTTGTATATTTAAGTCCTCCCAGAATAGTAATAGTCTGATTGTTTGACTACTACAAATACTTAGACTTTAAATTGGTTGAGGCGGGTGCATTTTTACATTTGGATTCTCTGCCTAAATGTGTTTCTTATATCCATTTTATTGTGATTAATAAATAACTTTCCAAATTCATTGTTTAATCAGAATCAGCTTTATTCGCCAGGTATGAGGACACATACGAGGAATTTTGCGTTGGATCATATTGCTCACAATGCGCTTACTCATACAAAACAAACAACAAAACAGTATATACACACTTTAACCAGAAACACTATAGACAGGTTGAGACAAAAGTGCAATGAAGAGTGCAAAGTATGCAGCAGTAAATTATAATTGATAGTATTTTAATTATGGCGCATAGTTCAAAGGATGCTGGAATAAATAGTATTGTTATTTTATAAGTATTATATTACAGTATGAACAACTCTGAAATACAGAATGATGAATACATAATAAGTGGAACCGGTAAACAGACTGATTGGAGACAGTGTTGCTGGGTTATTGCACAGACTTGAACCTGGCACTGTGAGTCAGAAGTCAGCTGTTCATCAGAGTGATGGCCTGTGGAAAGAAACTGTTCCTGAGTCTGTTGGTTTTGGTGTACAGTGCTCTGTAGCACCTACCAGAGGGAATGAATTATTGGATTATGGAATTGTACTTTTCAATCAAGTTTATGAGTAGTGAGGGCATTTTTCTGTTTAGGTTACTGTTCATAAAATGTATTTAGTTAAAGATGGAATCTATTAATAACAGTGATAATCATGCAATCCTATAATGGTTGCAAGCATCATGCAGGCATATAATTATAATAATGCTTTATTAATTCTGATGTCAGAGTGGGGGGGCTGCCCATGGGAGGGCGCCCCGAGCAGTTGGGGGTGCCTTGCTCAAGAGCACCTTGGCAGGGACCAAGGGGGTGAACTGGGACCTCTACAGCTACCAGTCCACCACCATACTTTAGTCCGTATGGGGACCCTCCGGTTCCCAACCCAACTCCCCACTGACTGAGCTACGGCCCCCCATCTTGTATTCAGTAAATTATGAATGCAGTAATACAATTTTTAAAATGTCTGTAATTTAGTCATCTTTATGTAATTCCGTTACAGTTTTGCATTCTGCATTTAGTAAATCCTACTGTAATGCAGATTATACTGAGCGGGAGCATGGTGTTTTACAGGTATTATTGAAGAGTGCTAACAACGCACACTCTGACCACAAGCTTACTGAGAGTCCACTCCATCAGTTTCACTGAGAAGCATTTTTGCTTTCACTTCTTTTGAAGTTATGTAATGTAACTGTGTGACAGTGCAGGAGTCAGCAGGGGCTGCATGTGTTTTGAATGCAGGGAAAATGTTACATATGACAAGTCAATAAATGTATGGACAACTTAAACATTACCGTAGTTCTTTTCTCGTGTTAAACGGTTCCTGGGAGTTTGTTCTTGGAAACTGGTCACGTTTCTCATCTACTGGACGTCTCATGAAGTTTCAGTGGCTAGATTTAAGCTTTACCAAAGAATCCAACCTATTTCCACGGGCAACCCATTCTCACTCCCATTGCGTAAAATACGGACACTTGGCCAGGTGCCTTCAGCGTTGTTATTGACTCTAAAAGTCTCCTTGAGCGTCATATCTAAACGCGCTTTAGTTAAACGTACAAGGTCGGGACTATTGGTGTCATTTTGGACGCAGTTAGTTTTAGGAAAAGATTGTGGGTGGGCTAATAGAAGGTATGTTTCCGTAACATAGTGGGATAAGAACTGGACAGTTGGGTTTAGGATAAAGCCCAACCGATAAAGGGTTTTTAAGGCCAAAACCGATACAAATATTTGGTTATTTAAAAATCTGATATTCCGATTTATTAGCAGATACGAGATTACGAGAAACCGTAATAAAACCGATTTCGCTAACATTACTTATTTGTAGTTATACGAGTTCTCACTAAAATCAATTGTCTTATTGTCACAACAGAACAGAGGAAGATCAAAATATATTGAAGGTCTGCTAAGTAAAATGTATAAAAATACAAACTTAAGATATAAAACTTAAAAAAACAGGGACGTTGTAGAGTGTCCTCTGGTGGACAAACTATGGAACGCCAACACTCATAACATTGACAGTCTATTTTGATTTTTTTTTAAATATTCATTTATCAGAATAATCATGTCATTATAAATTATTCTGAATGAATATATATATATATATATATATATATATATGGGAAATACCTAGTATCAGCCAATAATATCGGCCCACCGATATATTGGTCGGGCTCTAGTTTAAGAAAAAAGAACGGAATAGTTAGATTTAGGAAAAGAAGATAGCGACAGTTGGGTTTAGAAACATTGACCCATCCACAACCAGCCTCCCTACGCCAAATTTTAGCCTTTCAAACTACTCGCTGCTTTTCTCCCTTAAGCGCCGTGTAGCTGCTGCTCTGCTCGGTGCGTTCTACACACACGCTGAAGTTTGCTTATAGCGTCGTATCTAACGCTGAGAGCCACTGCCCAAGCGTCTGAAATTTTAGACCGCTTGTTCTCAGCGTGCTAATCATTATTCCGTCAGACAGTGGACCGGAGTAAACTGACTGACCTATAGCATACTGGACAGAATGATGAATCTTTTCTATTTTTTTAATATGCAGTATAAAGCCTGGAACATTGCATAACTGCAGGCGTTATTTTTGTTAGTGGTTATTGGCCTGAGTTCAGTTTGCTCTTTAATTTTGTCTGATTACTGAAGTATGTAAACTGAAGGGTGCATGGACAGCCTTATTTAGCCTACTACTTATACATTATGATGAATGCAGGATCTCTGTAAACTGTACCAATATGAGGGAGATCATGTCATATAGGGCTGGGCGATATGGAGAAATTCAAATATCACAATAGTTTTGACCAAATACCTCAATATCGATACTGCAACAATATTGTAGTATTGACTATTGGTGCTTTCACAAAATATTAACACAATGATATTTTTGATAAATAAGAACAGTTACCACAGTCTAGTAAGTTCAGAAAATGAAATCACTTTACTGTAATTTAGCCTATAAAACCAGGAAAAGACAACACTTGTGCCATATTACATCAAAAATCTAAGACGATATCTAGTCTCATAGCTTAATATCAATATAATATAGATATATTGCCGAGCTCTAATGTCATATCACTTAATCAGTGAAAAGTGGTGCACATTAAAAGTGATTTGTGTAGTCAAAGTTTGAACAGCAGTACGCATGGATTTATGAATACACAATGGAGCTCAGATGTGATTGTGTACATGCAGCCCTTCCATGTGACAACCCATTAAAGATTTGATCTCTATGCGTGTCCCTTGCCAGCCTCCAGCCTCTTGAGCTCTTCACAAGCCATTCCCCCTTCTCTTAGAAATAAAATGGTAGGCGTTGTGTATCAATATGTTCAGTCTGGTCGTACTGTCAATTTTTTTCATGTTAGTCTTGTATCAGTTGTGATTAACAGAAGTTGAGATCTCTGGTAGCACACCCTTGTGATTTCTGCACAAAAAGCAATCCTACTTAGTTGATGAACTTTCATAATCTGGTTTTCTTATTACCTCATTTTATTTTTGATTTAAGATTTCTTGGACAACTACTTTTGTGAAAAGAAACCAACCTGGATTATATTCCTCCATGCCAGGTGTGTCGTGTTAGTTTCAAGTATTAAAAACAATAAAAAAATCCCCCACGTGCTGTAAAGACACTAGTGTGGACAAATTTCAAAGGATATAGACCTTAAGTGGGACATCTTTCTCTGGTTCGTTTCACGCTGCAATTTTCCTCATCTCCTTTACCGGTTGTAAAGAATCTCCATGTTACAGAAAAGGTTGTCTCACAGCAGATGACGTTTGTTGTCCCAAAGTGCACATCGTCACAAATATCACTTGCATCTGAAACCGATTTTGTCAATTTGTGAATGCCGTGTACAGTATGGGTGCTAAAGAGCTCTGTTGGTGCTGTTAGGGCTGCAGAGTTTTATTCAGGTTGTAGTTCATTGGAGTTGTAGTGTTCCGTAATGATCAAAATGCGTTTTTTACAGACTTGTTTCTTTTTTGTTGCCCTGACAAAAATCATTGACTGAATAATGTATTTCCTTGTAAAAAGTTATAAATTGCCATTTCAGTTTATCACTGTGAACCAGCACAAAACATTGACTACTGGCAGCTTCCATTACAAAAAAAACAGCTTTTATTAGACTCCACACAGCGTGGTTTGGCTCTGAGTCAAGCTGGTAGAAGCCCTGGTGATGGAAAACAGGTGTGGAAATAGACTTGTTCTCCCTCTGTGCCCCCCCCAGCAGCCTCTCCAGCTGTAATGAAGAACAATGGCTTTATTCCTGATAGGAGGGGACCAAAGTGACCCCACCCCCCAACCCCCCTCTTCCTCCTCCTGTCCAAGCCCAAGTCTATAGTGACTCTGCTGGCAAGCCAACAGATGACTGGGCTGGGTCGCATCTGGCCTCTGTGCACTTAGTGTAATCAAAGGGAGGGGGAAAAAACAAAAACAAAATAAGGTTTATGGCTTACTTGTTAGTGAGCCGTCGACTGATGGGATGTCAAGTAAGCACCCTCCGATTCCAATCTCTCGGGGGTTGGAGAGGGCGTGGGCAGCAATCTGCCGTTCTGAACGCAGCCTATTGGCCTAGCTGTCGAATTAGACGGGCTGTACAGTTTGACAATCTGGCTCTGAAATGAGTCTAATTCAACTGACGTTTGAATATTTATGATCTCATTTACATAATGTAGATGTACAAAGGCTACTGGGGTGAATGCAAATATTTTAAGCGTGTACTAAAAACAAATGCAGACTAGTTTCAATAATCAGTAGGCCAAAATCACTTTAAGAGCAGGAACGACGGAGAATGGCAGTCTAAGGAGCTAAGGCGTGAAACGCCTCTGATGCATTTACTCAGGGATTAAAGTAAACCTTTTGTGCATGCAGCACTTTTTCACTTCATGTCATGACCAGCTTTCTCTACACACAAAAATCACTCCGCCAATTAGAATTTAAAGGGGCACTCCCAGTGATTTTTTACACATCAAGATGTGTTTACTCGTTATGGCTACTGCTGCACAGACAGTCGGTTAAAAACAGTTTTACGATGTCTTTTGTGGCTCTGGAGGAGCTTTGGTCAAGTCTGAGAAAATATCCCTGATGATGTCTTCAGGTTTTCTCAGCTTGGGCTGGGACACTACAGATTTAGATTTAAAGCCTGTTACAAACTGGTGGCATGGGGTTTGAAAGACGCAGGTGTTGGAGCTTGCCCCGTACTGGAGACTACACAGTCTGAATAACTCAACCTCTACTATCTCGTTATGGAGCATTTTTCAGTTTTTGTTTTGTCTCTTGACAGGCTCCCAGCTTCATGGAAACTCAATGCCAACACCCCCATTAAGTGATCATTTTTTCTCAAATGAAGTCTTTTTTTTTGGCGAGATTTGGCTTTTCAGAGGAATTCTATGATGAATGTATCACACAGTGTTGCACAGTGTGGTACTGTGGGATGCTGGCTGTAAAGTTATCAGATGTAGACACCCCATGAGCATTAAATCTATCAGTACATGTTTTAATATTAGCCTCTGTAGCTACAGACATAGATATATTGGTGACCAAGATGCAATCACAGATCAATTCAAACGAGTCAGACCATTGTCCAGCTTTAGTGTCCTTTGTGCTAAAAGCATATTGTGTAGGACTTTAGCACTTCCTCCCTCTGACACTTTGGTATTCCTCCCGTCACTTCTCTCATTCTGTGAGAAATGATCCTGCTAATCTTTCACCATTACTATATAAAGTCAGTGCAGCTGTCATCTTTGGGCAGGATTGACTTTTCTTTTTTGAACAAAATGTTTCTTAGTGATTCCTTGCTGCTTTTCCTCTCCTGTCTGTCTGTGTTACGCCACCGCCACGGCTCAAGTGTCACAGTTGGAAACAGTGATTGGCTAGTACGTTATGCATACAAAAAACCACGATTGGGCCAATTGGCGAAGTCAGATAGACAGACAGTCAGGCCTGCTGCCAGCTCACTTGGTCGATTTTACGCAGCTGTATAGAGTAAGGTTAAATGAATTAATTCAGACCTCAGATTTTTGGTGTCTTCTCTGGTAGTCTATATCCATCACGTTGTACTTCCAGAATTGCTCCGTTGCTGCCCAAAATTCCGCTGGATTCCCACATTTAGGCCTGATTACAGTTACCTTTGGGCTTTCTTTGTGTTGGCATTTTAAACTCCGGTGGATTCATGAGGACTACGTTTCCTTTCCTCAGATCTCTGCAGGGTAAATCCAGACGCTAGCTAGATTATTTGTCCAATCAGAGTTTTCTGTTGCTCGAATAAAACAAACGTTTGAACGTACACCTGTTCCACCAAAACTAGCTCCTTCCCCAGCCTATTTGCAGCGGCACTGGGCTCCATCCGGCACTTAGAGCCGCCCAAGATGATTTTGATTGGTTTAAAGAAATGCCAATAAACCTGCTGTCCTCGCTTCTCGCTGTTTTCATGGGCTTTTCCTGTTTTGTATTTTAATCTCATACAACAATTCTTGTTTTGAATTTACTGTTTCAAAAATGGAAATGTTGTAATTTCAAATAATTTTTGGGACAGATCAGCTATTCTGCACTTTTGTCTAGAGCTTTTATCTTGACAACTTCAGGCCAGATTACCATATGTTTTTGATTTTAATGACCCACAGAGCATGATTCTTTGTTAGTGTGGTACCACCCGATGATTCTTCATCAGGAACCTTTGGACAACTGATGGAGCACAGTGTGTATGTGGTCTGACATTATTTAGCCCCTGGCCCTTGCAGCAGCTGGGTTCCAATTTAATTTCTTGCTGTCTGACAATGTCAAAATCACACAATAGTGCTGCCTGGGCGACTTTTAAGAACTGCGGTTGTGGAATTGAAATTGCAAACTACAGCTCCTTGCAATCACCAGGTCAACTGTTGATCCGTTTCATCAGCAGCTGTCCACTAGAATCTAAGATCCACCGTAAAAGAAAAAGTGTACTCACTCACTTGAGTTTTTATTCTCTCTCTCATGGAGAACGATGAAAACCCCCCAACTGTGGCCTTTTTATTGTGAAGCCCAAGCAGGAGCCCTAGCAACATCAGAGAGCAGCCTCAGGCAGGTGGATCTGCCCCAAGCCTCTGACACAGGGAAGAATCCTGACTGGGTTCACACACACACCA
The DNA here is from genome assembly GCF_008692095.1 of Etheostoma spectabile. Classification (NCBI taxonomy): domain Eukaryota; kingdom Metazoa; phylum Chordata; class Actinopteri; order Perciformes; family Percidae; genus Etheostoma; species Etheostoma spectabile. The sequence goes on from NW_022603112.1 coordinate 19,182, forward strand.
CACACAACACACACACACACACACACACACACACACACACACACACCCACACACCACCACACCACACACTTACGTAGGATGCAAAGCCCCCCTTACCCCCCCAAATTTTATTGCATAAGAAAAATGGTGACTACAGGCAACAGAGAACTACGTAAATTTATTGGGAAAGGTGTTAAATTCTTTTTTATTTATAAAGCATACTTTTTTGGGGCATTTAAAGCCTTTTATTTTTTAGACCTTAAGTGGAGAGAGAGGGGGGCAGGTTGGAGTGGAACCTGCGTCGAGCAGTAAACCTCTCTATATGGGTGTGCTCTACCAGGTGAGATACGCAGGCGTTCAGTAAATGTTGGATTCTGATAATACACTTTTATTTTTTTTCATATTAATGTAAATCTAATGGATACTGTTGTGGCATTAATGCTTGCAATTATAAAAGAGGTTGGAATAATGCAGTCCTTGTATAAATCACATTTAAATGCATTGCTTTCCTAACCGAGTTCAGCTCCTACATGCCATACATTGTCAATACTGGCCTTCTTTTACATCAAATGCTGAGAGAATAAGCTATTTATCTGGAACAAGGTTAAATTAGGTAGGCAGTCGGAGTGGGAATCACCAGAGGCCTCACGATACGATAACATCACGATACTCATGGCACGATACATTATTACAATTTTAAACAAATTGCAATATTCTGCGATATATTACAATTTCTTACATTTTCCTACTTCAATTTTTCCCAATTTGAAATGATGTCCCCAAACAAAACTTTGTCAACATCAGTTTTATCTAAAGATGCATTTCTGTTTGTGTACCATGCATTTCTGCAAAATGGTATTGTCAAACAAACTGACCAACACATGTATAATAAAAGATCGATACTTGGCGTCTGTGTATTGATACAGTATTGCCACAGAAAATATTGTGATACTATGCTGTATAGATTTTTTTTCTTTTTCACACCCGTAGCAGACGGTATTTTTCCTTATCCTCGGTTAGTGCAAACACTTCTGCCATGTTTACCTGTTTTGAAATATACACTACAATGCATATTTTCAAAGCACCAATTCTATAATTCTATATTCAGTCATGTTAATTATTCAAATTATCTCCACTTTGCTGTTTTTTAAGGGTGTCACCAAAATGAAGTAACACATCTCAAATTTTGAATTTAAAAAAAAAAATGGAATCGTCGATGCTGCCACGCCCCCATGTCACGTCCGTTGGCTTGCCAAGCTGAAAAAAATCCACACACGTGTAGCCTGGATGGATGTATTAGGAGAACTTGATTCTACCACCACTCCAGTGGAGGCGCTAATGAGCTAGATTACTACACACATGGTAGCAGAAGACCAACTATACACACTCCCACACACATACACACAACGGAGCATACACCGATCACACTCAGCTTGATTGAAGTGCTACTGGCACAAATGAGGTAAAAATTCTCCCAGTTCAGTGACATGACTCAGGTTAATTAACCGCTCTTTTGGTCAGTTCGTCAACGCTAGTGTTGAAGTGCTGCCTGTCCCTCTCTCTAATTTAGCTTCAGCCAATGAAAAGCTAGCATGGCAACTGCAGATGCTGGAGATCCCCCAGCCCCCCCCCCCCCCCCCTTGAGTACAAATTGGTACGAAAATGTGAAAGCCCTACAAAATAAGTGAGTATTCGACTAATCTAATCTGTAGTCCCCAGGGGCCATTGTCAATCCCAGCAAGAAATGATTTTTATTTTGGTTTTTGAATTTACAAAATGACAACAAGTGGCCCTTTGATTGCTCTTTCCCTCCAGTTTGAGGCCTTCATCATCTGCTCTGCTGTGGAGTCACAGGGAGGCATCGCTTTCTGTAATTGGGCCCATTTTGCCGGCATTCATAGGTACAATGCCAAGTTCAACAATGAATGAATAAGGAATCAATGCATATCATTTGTGCTTTCAACCAAATAAACAATACAGCTGGTGTTCGCTGTAATCATCGGAGGGGAAAGAATGCCCTTCTGAATACAATACAGGTATGCATCAGCCATCAGAGCACAGTAGGCTTGAGCGATCAGGGTTCTCCCGTCTTTCATTATACAGAACACTCCAGCTTGTATTACATTTCTGTGAATCTGCTCCTGATGAGACCCTTCAGGCTGTTTCACTGTCTTGCATGGAACTGGATCACTTCACCCCACTGTGGCTCAGTTCCCATCCTTTGTCTCATCTATTGTAACTCTGTATTGGCTGATACTTTCAGCACTAATTCCTGACAACTGCTGCACAATAATGCACCATTTCATTTCTTACTTTGGGTCCCAATTGGATGATGCAGAGGAAATTGTACCGCCAAAGAACAAAGGGGCCCTGCGTTGTGCAGAAGTTGTAGATTGTAAACACGAGTACCAGTTAACTCCATTAGTATTCCAGCCGGGTTCACTTTCCGTGAAAAAGAATTGGTAATAACACAAATGACAACTTCTTGAGTCATTTTGTTTTCCACTTGTCCTTACACAGGACACATAAGTACTTGTATGTAGGATGTTTCTTCAAAAGGGACATTATTATTGTTGTTATAGTTAACAATTTTTAACGCACCCGTTGGTTGAGCCTGGCTAAACTTTTGCTGCAATGTCGTATCATTTGGCAATACACCGGGAAGGCCATCACACGGGTGCAGTTTAAGGTAGAATACTTATGACTGGGAATGGGCTACGCCTACGGTTTTACCTTGTGACTGACGGTGCTGTTTTTTTGTCACTACACCCCGTACAGTTTAAGTTGTACACTCTGCTGTGCATTGTACCAAGATGACTTGTAGTACTTGCGTACTTTATTATATTGAGCCCAATGACAGAAAGTGATTTACTACTATATAGTATGTGATATATGGATGTACTTGCCAAACCCTAGCCCCTGTTCTAGATAGTGCTAGCATCCTGCAGGTGTAACAGTAGGTAATAAAGATGCTCTTCCAAAAGGAAAAATAACAACACCTTTACACGAGTGGATTTATCACTATGTTGGTTCTGTTACCAATATAAAGCGAAATGGCATGTTGCATCAGAAGGATTATTTTGCCCAGCGAGGCTGTTCAACATTTAGAGCATAAGAATTGGCAGCAAACATCTTATTGATGAAGACTACAAAGGGGATGTTTGTGATCTCTGGGTCTCCTGACTCACAATCCCCTTTTGATACAATTCTATGCTTGCGGTGCTTTCTGCTGCAAGCCAAGGCTCTCTGCAGTTTGGTCCTGTAAAATCTAGGATTTCTACATGGAGATATGGCAGTGACTGAGCAGCAATGTGTTTTAATTATGACTTATTCTACAAGGATTGCTTCGACATTGTCTTCTATAACAGATCTTTACAGAATACATGGACACATTAAAGAAGAAGTAACATGTTCATCAAAACACTAAGGCATGTCAAGACCATAGGCCATTATATACATTACTAAAAAACATGACTTAACCACGCACCACAGACTAAGCAGTGTTATTTACATTTTGAGCATGTGTCTCTTACTTGAAATAGGTGTACATTTGGTTTGTTTATTTCCCGGAACACAAGTAATCAGGCCTTGAAAACAACAATTTTCAGCAAGGAGGACAAACCACCCCCTGCTCTCCGTCAGCCTCTGATCTGACATACTTTGAATCCAGTTAACTGCGTGTGTCCTCTTGCGCTCTCGCTTGAAGAAGGCATGCAGTAACATTCAAATGTATGAATATTTAAAATGAATAACTCCATAAACAACAGCAACAAGAAAACAATACTGCATTTTTGGTGATATGTTTTTTTTTTTTTTTTTTTTTTTTTGTCCCGTCCTATAGAAAAGTGACCACAGAAGACCATTGATGAATTTAGTAGTTCTACTAGCACAAGGAGTTTGATAGCCAATCATATTTCAGTTGTCTTGTATCTGGTGTTGGTTTTCCCTTTTTATAACAATCACAAAGCAAGTTCTTCTTTAGATCCACCCTCCAGCAGTCGCACTGAACGAGCACTCGGGGACAAATCACATCCTGCGGAGGTACAGATACCTATTTGTCCACCAACGGGAGCAAAAGCAGAGTGCCTGCACACCATGCTCCCATGCAATGATAATGGACAGGCAACACTTGGAACCCAGGCCTTTTTGCCAGTTCATGGCTCTTAGCCGTCTGACCTCAGGACACGTTGTTATGCTGAATTGTTGTCCATCCTTCCATCCATCACGAGTTCTCTTGGGAGTGGGACTCTGTGTGGGCATTGGGATTTCTCCATGAGTTTTCCTTAGCCCAGCACTTTAAAAGTATTGTCTGTACTTTTCTTCTAATATTCTTTAACAGTAGACCAAATGCAGTGCAGCCAAAAGACACTTTGCTCTGTGTAGGAGGTGAAAGACTCTCTGTGAAAGGTAGCACATCACTAACTGAAATTGAAATAAATTAGGCAGATGGAAACAAAGTGTCTACAGTTGCACAAAAAAAAAAAAAAAAAATCAGTGAGTTCGTTATAAACACGTTATACATGTAAGAAAATGCTTGCGAATAGACTGTAAACTGTAGTACTGAATTGTGGAGTTGGACTGTTAAATGACCTTTTTTTTCACTATTTCTGTGTCCAGGATCTTTTGGGGCGGCCTGAAATCATGGTTCAATGACACACTGGAGTCATCTTAACATAAGCCCTCCCCTAACCAAATAATAACGACGTTACTGCTAACATTAGAGCTCATAGCATCGATGTCTGTTGTTTACCTCCTGTTTGAGTGATGCAATTTTGCTACGTTCCACAAGCTCTTAGCTCTTCTGTCTAATAAATACATGGACAAACAACTCTGTTAAATGCTACAATCGCATACATGCGAGCAGAATAGCCATAACTAATGTAGTTTTCAGTCTTTCCCAAGCCATCTACAGCTCACTGCTTTGGGAGTGTGCTTTGTGCTGCCTGCCGCTGTGAAGTTGCACTTCTTCGCCTCTGTCCATAGACTGTGTTTTCTCAGTTAGCCGCTAACGATAGCCTGTTCCGCCGAGCGTCACCCGTTCTTCCGCTCAGCGGTTGTGTGCTGTGCTATGGGCTGTCTGTGCTACTTAGTAAATGCACTAGTGAACTAACAAAGCTGCAATGAGTCTGCCAATGCCAGCGGCCCATGGCAGTATCTATCTATCATCTATCATGGCAGTATCCATCTCTTCAACCCCGCGCCTTCAGCGGACAAGCCCCTCTGCTTCCCAGAGCAGAGTATGCTGCTTTTCCTTCACGATTTTGAAACCCAATTTTTAGGCTACTTATGGGACTTCTTTAATCATTCAGATTTGGCTGGGTGGTTAATACGTTTTCCTGTGGTGTGACAGACTCCGAACACGTTTGCTGTACCAGAGCTTTAAATAACAAAGAAGGTAACGTGACAGATTGATGGTACCTACATACTAAAAGAGTACAGTGGTGTATTTATGTGTTTTGAGTCTTGAGAATTTACCCATGGCTTTACCTGCTCCCCCACCATAACATACTCAACTCAAGCAGGGATCCAACTTTAAATGAGCTAAAAATGTTGAGTTGGAACATCAGTAAGCTACTCTTTATTTTAGGGTTTACTAAAGTCGGCTAAAACACCATGGTAAGGGTATGTGTCTCAGACTGAAAATAGGAATGAAAGGAAATGTTTGAACCCGACGGTTTTCCAAAGCAGTTCCTGATGCTTTGAAGTGTGTAGTATTTGTTGGCTTCACTTGGCTGTCAGATTAATACCTTCTGTCTGAAAATGAAAATGGGTGAAGGAGCAGTTAATCCGCATAAGAATATTTTTTGAGGATGAGAAGCTGTGAGTCTTGCAACTGTCTG
>NW_022603113.1:0-23840 GCF_008692095.1 Etheostoma spectabile
TTTGGGTCCTGAACCCCTTTCGGTAGTGTGAAGGAGGCATCCCGCGCAGTGCAGAGTTTTGTAGTGCCTGGAGAGGTTTGGAGAGACAGTGTCCGTGGGATCAATGATGATAGTACCATCGGGCAGGGTGTAAGCTGCACTTTTCAGGTAAGGTTCTGAAGTGCTGCTGTAAGTTTTGGGACTTCGTTTCTTAGGGTCAATCACAATGGTACCATCTGGAGGGAATGAGATGCTGCACGCAGAGCTGGGTGCTTAGGGCCTTAGCCAGGTTTGGGGAAATGGCTTGCTGAATGAGCAGAGACAGCAGAGAGAGAAAATCCTTAGCTTTAACTAATTCATGGTTAGCAATATTAGGGAGAGAGAAGAAAGGAATACAACAACAGGCATGGGTTACCTGCTGCCTCGGGTCTATAATGGTGCCATCAGGAAGAGTATATGAAGCAGTCCTTGACATTCTGGTTTTGAAGAGCTCTGGAAAGGTTAGGCGACATGGGGCTTCTGGGGGATACGTGGTCCTGTGGGGTAACACAGGAGATTACAACTGTAATAAACAATTTTGTTCCATTAGTAGACAAAAATACACATGGCTTGTATCGTTATTGTAACCGTTTACCTACCATGATACTGATCCATCAGGCAAAGTGTACGAGGGCGCCCCGAACTTGTTGGTTTGCAAGGCATGGCCGAGCATGGAGAGGACGGTGTATGTGCATATGGTGACACTAAGGTTCCATCTGGCAGCCGGTAGGATGCCTGCGCCAACTGTGAGATTGGCAGAGCACTTCCTAACATTGGTGAGGAGGGTGGTGGGGTCCATATGGGGACCGTCTGAGTTGCATAGGTGTCTGATAAGATGCTTGCGGAGATTTGGGTTCTGTTAAGAGCATTATGGAGCTGAGGCCCAGCTGGTGAATAAGGGTTACGACGTTGCATCATAGGGGATCTTAAAGATGACACATACTGCAAATTAGACCTGTTTTTGTAGGGCATCATGAAGCAGTGGTGATGGACCAGGCTCAGAGATATAATCATATGGTGTAACGATAGTTGGTCCTATGGTGAATGGAGTTGTGGAGTCTGATAAGAAGCCACACCTCTTAGTGCCTGACTATGTCTCATGGCTCCAGATAGCATTGGAGATGAAGGTACAGATTGGTCATATGGGGACTGAGGCCTTTGAAGAGGAGATGCATAGGAAGCTTCTCTCACTGCCTGGTTTTGAAGCGCTCCGGATAGCATTGGGGAAGAAGGGTGCATCGGCTGCTCATAAGAGGACATTGGCCTTTGTAAAGGAGAGCGTAAGATGCATCTTGTATAGCCTGATTCTGCAAAGCCCGAGACAACCATGGGAGATGAAGGGCCATAGGCTGTTCATAAGGGGACATTGGCCTTTGTAAAGGAGAAGCGTAAGATGCATCTTGTATAGCCTGATTCTGCAAAGCCCGAGACAACATGGGAGATGAAGGGCCATAGGCTGTTCATAAGGGACATTGGCCTTTGTAAAGATAAGCGTAAGATGCATCTTGTATAGCCTGATTCTGCAGAGCCCGAGATAACATGGGAGAGGAAGGGCCATAGGCTGTTCATAAGAGGACATTGGTCTCTGTAAAGGAGAAGCATAGATGCATCCTGTATAGCTTGATTCTGCAGAGCCCGAGACAACATGGGAGATGAAGGGCCCATGGGCTGCTCATAAGTGACATTGGTCTCTGCAGTGAGGGAACATAGGACCATCCCGAATTACCTGGTTTCGCATTGCACCAGAAAACACAGGGGATGAAGGAGCATAATGTTCATATTCCACATCTACTACTTGGGTTGGGTCTTGGCCAAAGCGTGGGGATGCAGGATATGACATGTGTTTAAGGGAGGCTGTGGAGAGGAGGAGGAGGCATCCTTCTTATAGACTGGTGAGCTATTGGACGTCCTCGAGCCACAGGCGAGGACGAAATCGACCAGATTCTCTCCTCCCAGAGGCACGGTGGACCATGTGAGGGGAATGAAAAGGGGAGGAGAGGAGGGAGGAGTCCACTGTGAGAACAGAAGACCTATTACTTTGTATGGAGGAGGGACGGAATGGACGCACATTCTGGGTGGGTGGGGGCACGGGGCGCCCTCTGAGACCCATAGGTGAGGGCCTGACAGTACCTAAGGGAACATTTCCCCTCATCCTAGGCCGGGCCAGTGGTGTGGGGTCCCTGAGCAGCCGAGTTGAGCGACGAGATAGGGTAGGAGATGATTGGGACTGCCGGGACCTGCAGGAGACAAACTGCGGACGAGATGGGGAGAGAGGGAGATGGTCTTCTACTGATCTTTGGAGAGTGAGGGGGAGATGCATGACGAGGGGAGGTTGGACCATGCATCGTCCTCCCTCCAAACGGGCTGGAGGCTGGAGCAGGTGAGGTTGGGGACTTCGCCTCATCATAGAAGCCCGGGGTGAGGAAGGTGGGAGAACGTTGTCTCACTGATGCCCTTGGTGAAGGTGGAGGACTTCGCAGAATCATGGAGGCACGGGGAGAGTGAGGGGGTGAGGGTCCTCGAGCCACGGAGAAGGTGATCTCTGAGGTTGCATTCTACGACGGGCGATGGGGGAGGCCATGGGGGAGGAAGGCGGTGGGAGTTGTCTCGACATTACAGAGGGGGGTCTCTGGGAACCGATGAACCCACTCCTCATGGATGGTTGTGGGGAGGGGCTGAATCTCTGTGGAAGCATAGAGAAGGTGCTGGAGAAGCCATGGTAGAGGGTTGGCGCTGCATCTGTGGGGAGGGCATGATGACAGAGCGGCGGGATGGAGTTGGAGAGGGTTGCATGCGCCGCCCAGGAAGGGGGGACAGATTTGCTTGCTTAATAATCATGGCCGTTGAGTAGGGATCACTGGGCCATAACCCTGTGATTGTGACATCATCATCGGGTCTGCCATCATCTGCTACAAGAAAAACAAAACAACAATATATAATTTAAAAAAACAAACAAACAAAGGGACTAATACATTTGGTGAAAATTATTGGTATTCAATAAAAATACAACCATCCACCTTGTGGAAAACTGGTTCTGAAAACTGTCCCATCTGCTCTACAAATAAATTACTTCCTGCACTACATATTAAGAATGCATCTCACTGTAATTGTAAAGTGAGGAAGAAGCACCTAATGTTAGCAGATAATGGCATTGTCAGTTGCGGCAAAACCAGTATTATGGAAAAAACGCTGTGTTATCACACTCCCAAACCCCCCTACTTCACCCAAACATTGATAAACAACGTAAAAACAGCACAGAAAAACATATTTCATTGTTTACTACCATTGTTAAGCATTGGTTGTTTCAAGCAACCAGCTAAACGTTTCAACAAAACAAAATCAGTTTGAAATTTGGCAAAGTTGGCTTTCTGCACCCTCTAGCATTTAAGGGTATGGTTGTACAACATCAATAACATAACAGAGCTCAAATCACCTGCGGGGAAGTCATTTGTGGAGACATCATACGTTGCTGCGGCAACATCATCTGCTCTTGAGGTAACATCATTTGTTGTGACATCATCTGCTCTTGTGGTGACATCATTTGTCGTGACATCATCTGCTCCTGTGGTGACATCATTTGCTTGGGCATCATATGTTGCTGTGGTGACATCTGCTCTTGGGGTGACATCATTTGTTGTGACATCATCTGCTCTTGTGGTGACATCATTTGTTGGGGCATCATCTGTTGCTGTGGCAACATCATTTGTTGCTGTGGTGACATCATCTGTGATGGCATCATTTGGGCAGACATATAGTGTTCTTGTTGTAACATCATCTGCTGCTGTGGTGACATCATTTGTTGCTGTGGTGACATCATTTGTTGCTGTGGTGACATTATCTGTGGGGTCATAATCATTTGTTCTTGAGGGGACAACATAGTTTGTTGTTGAGAAAACATCATTTGTTCTTGAGGAGACATCATCATTTGTTGTTGTGGTGACATTTGCATTTGCTGCTGTATTGACATCATGTCACCAAGATGACCTGGTGCAAGTGGATACTGGTCTTCATACTGGATTTCTGACATGTCTTCAAATTCTGGATCAGGTGGCAAAGTAGGTGGAGGGGGCAATGGCACATCTAGACGCTCTTTCCCAAATAGGCGCACTTGAGGTCTCGGAACTCTAAATGTCATCTCCTCTCCCTGAATTCCACCGGTATCATCCCCATATTGATCATATTGGTCTGGATTCTGGTCCCCATACAGGCCCTGTAGCTGATCCATCCCTTGCCCTCCAAAGCCAAAGACCTGCTGGTCTCCTGGTAGAAATCCGATGGCCTGCTGGAGCTGTAGTCTTGATAAGGCATGCCTGTATCACTATAACTAAATTGATTGTCTGGTGGAAATCCCCCTTGTATTCCCAAGTTGCTGCATAAGGGTCCTCATAATAACTTGCCTGTCCGTTGTCATAGAAACCCCCATGTCCATTACCGTAGTAAACTCCTTGACCATTTACATCAAAATAACCTTGAGCTTGAGGGTCAAGGAATCCATCGTCACCCATTTGTGCATAGTAGCCCTGACCCTCGTCACCATACATTGCTATTGCTTGTTGTTGTTGGTCATCATAGTAAACAGCTTCCTGGTTGTTAGAGTAGCCTGGGGCAGAATAAGGGTTATAGTAGTCCCCCATGCCGTCATCATGAGGACCTACATCATAATATTCTGCATTTGGATAAAAGAGTCCTTCATCCTCATAGTAACCTAAGTCTTGATAGTCTGCAACCCCTGCTCCATTGCCATAGTAACCATACTGATCGTGGCTTTCATATACTACAGTTGCCACATCTCCATAACCACCATAGCCATCGTCGTAGCCTCCATAAGCTTTGTGGATGCCTGAATGTTGCTGGTCGTATCCATAAGCTTCCTCCCCATTCTCATAACCATTGTTATAGTAACCATTTAGGCGACCTCTGGAGCTGGCTTGTCGGTTATGTCTATGTCCGTCCCAGCCATGGTGTCCTACATTTTCTCGCATTTTAGTGGACAGGAAGCGCTTGGTCAACCAGTTAGTTGCCGCTGCAACCTTACCCAGCAGCACACTTGTGTTCTTGAAGTCGTCAGGAGGCCCGTCACCGTTCTTTTTTCCAAACAAGTTTTTGAAGAATCCCCCTTTCTTTTTATTTGATTTGTTTCCTCCTCCCAGACGAAGCAGCATGTAGGTTGGCTTATTTCCACCATTTTTCTCCATCTTCTCTTTGGCCTCCTTCTCTTTTTTATTATTTTTGCTGCGCTTGAACCTCATCATGAATCGAGAGGTGTTCTTCAGCATGGACTTGCGGCGTTTCTTCTTAGCAATGCGGTTTTTTCCTCCTCCCCAATCCCAAGAACAAACGTGATGTACTTTTCAGCTTCTTCCTGCTGTTCCTGCGCCTCTTGAAGCCAGAAAACTTCATGAACATCCTAGACATGTTCTTCAGACCTTTCTTTGGGATTTCCTTTATTGGAAGCTGTGGAGCTTCCTCTCGTTTTTTACCTTTTTTCTTTGCATCCGCATCAGATTTCCCTCCTTTATGGTGGTGGCCATCTTTAGATTTCTTTTTGGATTTGCCACCATCCTCTTCATAGTCTTCATCCTCCTCATCCTCATCCTCCTCATCCTCATCATCTGAGTCCCCATGTCTAGATTTCCCCCCTTTCTTTCCCTTAGTCGCCTTGCCTCCTCGCCCCTTCCCTCTCCTGTCATCCTCTGAGTCTTCCTCCTCTGACTCTTCTTCACTGAATTCTTCGTCCTCTTCCTCATCACTCAGGAGCTCGTCCTCATCCTCCTCGGGCTCCACTTTCTTACCTTTCCCTTTGTCTTTTCCTTTCTTTCCATCATCCTTTCCCTTCTTTCCCCCTTTCTTATCATCTTTCCCGCCTTTCTTATCATCCTTTCCACCTTTCTTATCATCCTTGCTGGGTTTCTTTTCTTCTTTTCCTCCTTTTTTGTCATCCTTCCCTTTCTTTTCCTCCTCTTTCTTTTCTCTGGTTCCGGTTTTCCGCCCTTCTTTGCGTCCTTCTTGGCGTCTTTCTTAGGCATTTTCAAAAGTGGCTAAGAAAACATCATGCCCTCTCTTCAGGATGCAATGCTGTAAACCTTGAAACACACAAACACAAATATTAGATGCACACTGTATGGAATGTAATACTGTATTTCATGTTTAAAAAGAAAAAATGTAATATGGTAAGAAAATATGATCAGTATTCTGACCTTTAAAAAAAAATCTTGATTTCAGATATACCTAGTTGACTTTGCACCGGCACTATGTGCAGGTTCCGTTTGAGGACAGGTCCACCTGGCCAAAGCCGTTCTACAATGGGCAAATCTGGTCCCCATGAAGGCTCCTGTCCAAACATAAATGTATAATGTCAGCAATCTTCACCTCACACATACATAGACACAATATATGTACACAAATACTTGCATACACACAATGAAACCAAGTAGCTATGTAAACTTTGATCTTCATATCACCACCACATTCAGGAACGGTGTTAAAATCTATTTTAGTGTTTTTTTTAGTTCAACAGGAATCAGAACTCCAAACAACTTCTATAAATCTAATTCTGCTTATATACAAAGCATTACTGTAACTGTTTTGCGCCACTCAACCTCACTACAAACTCTTACAAAAACAATGTTATTCTGTGTTGGTTTTACTAATTTCCAAACAGTATGATCCCTGCAGCATATGCTTTCTGCCAAAATGAATACAAACATTAAAAACACACAAACAATACATGCAGCTGTTACTCCAGCTCAAGCTCTAGTCTGTCTATGGTTAAGTCTTTCTCTTGTAGAGCTGTAGTAAAACTCTTGTGGCAGTGTCACCAAACTCATTCAAGCTTTCCATAATAGTCACCTCTGCATTCAATCGCAAACACTGCAGAAGAGCAAGTGTGGTGGTCGCCACAATCTCTGCAGTCTTCAAATTTGTTGTATCCTTGCAATAGAGCTCTCCTTCAGGAGTTAAAAAAACAGAAAAAAACCCCTCCAGGACAAAGTCTTTGGGGTACACTGAGCTTCTTTCTTTGACCTACTCTGTCCTCTGTTGCTCACTACAACACATTCCCTCACTCAACACAGCACTCTGTTCACGCATGCCCTCCTCAGAGTGTGTGACAACTAGTGTGTCTGTGCTGTGTATGTGCTGTGTGTGCGTGTGTGTGTAAGAAACAGAGAAGGGCAGATGGGTTGCCTGTTTGTGTGTACTTGTGTTCTTTTGCATTAGTGTATGTGTCGGAGTGCAATTGAGGAGTTTCTTGTGGCGGTTGTAGAAGGAGTCTTAATTTGTCATCTGGCTCTACAGGTGAAACTCGAGAGCTCTGGGCAACTGAGGGGGCGGGGCATAAATAATACAAAAGGTAGAGAGCAAGAGAAAGAGAGAGAGAGAGAGAGAGAGAGAGAGAGAGAGAGAGAGAGAGAGAGAGAGAGAGACGACAGGATAAGACTGAATGACAGTAAGATGTCATCAACTCCACAAAAATGTAATAATTAACAACCTCTTTTTTCTGTACAGTTATTGTGTTGCATGTACACTTATACGTGAGAGACGAGTACTCACTTTACGCTATCTGACATTAAATCTTCTCCTGATTTTTTCAGAGTAACATACTGTCTGTCAGGTGTGTGTATGAGCAAGGGTAAGAGATGCAACATTCTTGTCAATATTATATTAAAAAACATCATATGACAAGTGCAGGCAGCCACCAACTGACAGTATCTCACATACGTAACAGCAGGCTAAGGAGCAGAGGCAGGAAACACCCACTTGTATTGTAGATGTGACGTCTTGCTCTGGGTATCAATAACAGAGATATGACTCTCTCGAACACGCACACACACAGCCAGTGAAGGATCAGTATCAGGGCTTTGATTATTAGTGCCATCAAACAAATGATTCCCCTTCTAGAAGGAAGGGGTTGGATTGCCAGATCTGTCCTGTCACAGGGTATAGGTGTTGGGTTGCCAGATCCTGATCTTTTGGTCTTGGTGTCCAAGTCAATCTGTTCAATACCAACCAGCAAAGAGCACATATAGTGTATGTGTGTGCATGTGTTTTATGCAGTTGTGCCTTTGAGTGGTGCACATGTGGCATTAAATAGTCGGAGAGCATGATAAAAGAGCATTTTTTTCCTGGTTTTCCCACGGTTTGTCTCTAACCGTACATCTGCCTTTGAAGCAGAATGAAAAGACTCTATCAAACGTGAAAAGCTCTGAGTAGCAGCCAGCCTCCATCTCCCAAAGCAATCGCTGCTGTCAGGCGGTCCTCCATCTTTTGATAGCATTTGTAGAGCAGACACAACACAGAGGAACTAGGATACATGCCCGAGAGAGAAAAGCTGACTTATAACAGAAGTGGACTTGATGAGGCTCATCAAAAGCATTCAGGTCCTGAGGGGAGCAATAGACCATCTTTGGCACTTTACAACACACACAGAGAGAGAGAGAGAGAGAGCAGGAGAGAGAGAGAGAGAGAGAGAGAGAGAGAGCAATCTGCTGCTATCTAGGAGACCAGCAGCATTAATAGTTTGAAGTTGGTTGGATAAGGTACTTTAAAGACCTGCAGCAAGTGTGCACACAACACAAAGCAATACCTAAGCATTTTACAATAATGTTCATGGTTTTTTAGGCCTAGTCTTGTGATTGAAAGGAGAACATTAGGTAGTCTCACTCCAAGATAATATGCATCTTGCAGGAGTGAAGTGCAAGTAAACGTTGTTGTGTGGATCAAAGGGGGAAGTAGCAGAGTGTGAGAGAGCACCCAAGACCTACCTTTCCTCCGGCACACCCACACTAGAGCTTCGTAATCACGTTTCCCCATCCCGTATCGGTCAAAAAGGAAGAAAAAAAACAAAACACCAACAACTACAACAAATCCCGTTTACATCACAGGCCTACATCTTAACACAGTTTCTCACCTCTGTTGCTGCTGCTGGGGGGGGGTGAGAGCAGCAGGGTTGGTCAGTAGAAAGGAAAAGTGTGCCACCGGGAACGGAGGATGAATATTTAACGACGCGCTATTCTTCAGTGACCGGCCGGGGGCTTGAGTTCCACGCACTCCGGGAGAACTGATGAACACCGCGGGTGGGCATTTTCGTTCATACACACTGAGGTAACGCTACGTAGTGGTAAATAAACGGTGTTAAGTTAATACAAATGAAATGAATTATCATGTCGTATTATGGCTATTATATAAGTGAATATAGGCTATATGTTTAAACCTTAAAACTGCCCTCTCTGCCAACTATCGTAGGCTTTTTGCAGCTAACGTTTACGTTAAGTGAAAAAAAAAGTTTTTCCCTCCTACTACCTGACCGGAAGTTAGTAGCCTAGCTAGGCTATAAAGTTTGAGCATAGAACGGTCTATGAGTTTGAGCTTTGGATATTAATATTTCCGCTCATCCGGACTGACGACGGTGAGAAAGTATGTCATGAGACGGCTCAAGGGATTCATGGCATAACTGATGAAAGTGAGCGCTACAACAAGAAAATGTACAGTTTAACGTCTCTCCACATGAGCAATCCTTCTGTTGCCCGCCAGATGGACCCGCCTGACAACAAAAAACCAACAGCAGAGAGAGCCAAAACTGCTGCATCTCCACACAGGATTCGCTCCATAACCCAGACGACCTTGCCGTCTTCCCCACACGACCGGCCGCCTGCCGCTATTAGAACAGGTCCAGGCTTTGATATTGAACCAACTGTGGAGAGCCACGATGCAAGACCTCGCTGTTTTTGTTGGTCTTGTTTTTAGAAAAACAAGCCATTGGCTACGTTTGAGCTATATATAGCGCTGTTCATGAAATACTGATTTACATAGACTTCAGACAAAATGCACATTTGCTGTTTTTTAGGGTTAACACACCACACATAGCCTACTGTTGCCATTCTACAGCTGGCAGCCACAGCCTTGGTCAGTGCAGGCAGCTCTCGATCCTGCCAACTTGTTTTATAACCCAAACCAGGTCACTGCTTTTATTTTTTTACCCACATAATCAATTACTACGCTACTTAAACAGCTGCTTGGAATATAAAACTACTGATGTGCAATTAAATAATCCATAACTTTAGGCCCCTCTCTCTTTTAGTCGTAGGCCTACCATAAATTACAATTAATCATTGTTTCTCAATGTGGGGGACAAGACTCCCTTAAGGCGTTGTAAGAAGATTAACAAGATATAAGCAGAAGAAACATGTTTTGGTTCAGAAACTTTTTTTCTGACTTTTTTCTAGACCTTTCTTGTTCCCACCCCCACCCCCACGCCCCACCCACACCCACACATGTAAATTACTGAATCATTATTATTACTTATTGATTCTTTAATAATCTTTTAAATGTTTGTATTATAATATTTTTGGAAGCAAGCCTAACCTGAATTATTTTGATTTGTTGACGGCAGTGTGGCAACAAGGAGCTGCTGCTAGAAATTGTGTCCCCCTGACAACAGCTTGCTTAGGGCGCTGAAACAGTAAATGTCTATAATGCTTGACATGTTACAGCGCTGCTGTCCAGCTCTTGGCTGTGTGAATCATTTAAGGAAAGTAATGCCTTTATCCTGCAGGCGCAAGCTACTTCTGTTTTGAATAGCATTGTCAGGAAGATGGTGATGTTTCTGCAAGAAAATGTTTGGAACGGGTGTCAAGCTAGACTGGCATTATTATTTGAGAAGTAAATATCAGAGAAGGGAAATGTGAAAGATAAACAAAAAGTAAAATGTAAGTAGCCCAAACTGGCATATTGCCCATACTGGTTCAGGTGACAACAAAAAAAAGGTAACCCTGGCTTGCTGCTTTTGAGTGTTACATGCATGGGTAAAGTCGTGAGCTTTACCACTACCAGGCTCTGTTGTCGGACAGCTGGCAACAGATCGGTGAGCGGTTCCCAACATAAGTTGTTCTCCTGAAGGAGTCAGCTAAGTCTGGAGCTGAAACAGCTGCTCCAAGACACCCAGTCTCTGCAGCAGGTCAGAGGGTGACTTAGAAAGCACCCAGTGGGACAGAGAGACCTGTGTGTCTTTGTCTGTGTGTTTAGCAGAGCAAGAGAAAGAAAATACAAATGCATAGATAGATAGATAGATAGATTGATAGATAGAGTGTTGGAAAGAGCAGGTATCCACATCCACATCCACATCCACTAAACAGAGGCTTCACCTGGATATAGGCTGGATAGTGGAGGGATGGCGTGGCTGCTGTGGTAGCGACAGCCCCGCTGTGTATCCCATCAGTTTCAAATAATCCCTGCTGCTGTTGAAGTGTCCTTGAGTCACATTTTCTACCCCTTCCTGTTCAGAGAGACACCTGACTGCTGTTGCAGTCAAACTAAAGTGAATTATTTCCTGTGCACTGACTGAAATACTTGTGCATCTCTCTTTTATTTATAGTCCAACAATGATTAATTGTAATCATAGTCATGCCACTTCAGCAATGGACCTAACCTGCAGAATTCACAGACCCAACATTCACTCTCACACCCACTACAAGATGTGTGTGTGGTGTGTGTGTGTGTGTGTGTGTGTGTGTGTGTGTGTGTGTGTGTGTGTGTGTGTGTGTGTGTGTGTGTGTGGTGTGTGTGTGTGTGTGTGTGTGTGTGTGTGTGAGTGTGAGAGAGAGAGAGAGTATGGGCTAGTTGACAATGACAAATAGCCTTAAAGAGGATGAGAAGCATTCGTGGAATATTAGAGCATTGGAGGAATGTATTGCAGCAGCCTTTATGGACTTGTATAATGAATTATAGGAGCCTTACAGGACATAACTTTAAAATATTTGTACCAGGGAAAGTCGCACAAAGCATTAAAGTGCTGTAAAGAGAAATAAACAGGACATAATAATCTAGAATGAACAAGAGACAGAAAAACCTACTTTTATCATATGCATGACTAAATAAAGAAAGAATGAATGTGTGGACCCATGGAAAAATAGCTTCAATGCTAGCCTATCCATACATCTGCACTATAAATTAAATTTAATAAATAAATTACTTAATATAATTCCATCATGCATTTAGCTTCATTTATATTCCATATTATCAAACATTCCATGGTCACTTTACAATGTATATAACTGTTCACCATTGTCCCTTGTTATTAATGATCACACAAAAAGATAAATAAAACATAAGTAGAAACTGTTTAAAACAACAAGATACAATGTACAACCATGACTAGCATCAGCTGATTTACAATATATTTATGAAAAAATCTATGCAAACTTTGTAGGGCTTTTATTTCACACCAGTAGCTTATTAAAGTGCTGCAGGCTCTGGGGGATAAATGAAATTATAAGTCATTTTGTCTTGACATTGAGCATCAGCAACCTCCAGTATATCAGGAGGGGATGAGAGTATACTGAGAGTACAGTAGGTGTAGGGGATGTTCAATAGCTTTACAACAACAATAATATATATATATATATATATATATATATATATATATATATATATATATATATATATATATATATAAATACACAGTGGGGCTCGAAAGTTTGGGCGCCCCAGGTAAAAATTTATATTAATGTGCAGAAAGAAGCCAAGAAAAGATGGAAAAATCTCCAAAAGACATCAAGTGACAGATTAGACATTAGTATAACGTTTAACAAAAAGTTAAATTTTATTTCCGTCATTTACACTTTCAAACTAACAGAAAACAAAAAAATGGCATCTGCAAAAGTTTGGGCACCCTGCAGAGTTAATACCTCGTACTGCCCCCTTTGGCAAGCATCACAGCTTGGAAACGCTTCTTGTAGCCAGCCAAGAGTCTTTCACATTCTTGTTTGAGGTAACGTTTCTCATTCTTCCTTCCAAAAGTCTTCCAGTTCTTTGAGATTTCTGGTCTGTTTGTCACGCACTGCTCTTTTAAGGTCTATCCAAAGATTTTCAATTATGTTGAGGTCAGGAGATTGTGAAGGCCATGGCAAAACCTTCAGTTTACACCTTTTGATGTAAACCAATGTGAATTTTGAGGTGTGTTTAGGATCATTATTCATTTGTAGAAGCCATCCTCTCTTTAACTGCAGCTTTTTCACAGATGGCATCAAGTTAGCATCCAAAAGTTGGTGAGATTTTATTGATTCCATTTTTCCTTCTATTCGTGAAATATTCCCTGTGCCACTGGTTGCAATACAACCTTTTCTTTAAATTCTGTGCCCTTTCTTCTCCAAACGTACCTTTGCTCATTCCATCCAAAAAATTCTATTTTAACCTCATCGGTCCACAGAACTTGTTTCCACAATGCATCAGACTTATCGAAATGTTCATTTGCAAACTTCAAACGCTGATTTTTGTGGTGAGGACATAGAAGAGGTTTTCTTCTGATGAATCTTCCATGAAGACCATATTTGTACAAGTATCTCTTTGTAGTGGAGTGGTGTAGCACCACTCCAGTGTCTGCCAGGTCTTTCTTGATGATTGTGCAGTCAAACATGGGTTTGGACTTGCTTTTCTCACAATCCTGCGAGCTGTTCTGTCTGATATTTTTCTTGGTCTTCCAGATCTTGCTTTAACTTCCACTGTTCCTGATGACTGCCATTTCTTAATTACATTCCAAACAGAGGATATTGGCATTTTAAAATGCTTTGCTATCTTCTTATAGCCTTCTCCTGCATTGTGAATGTCAACTATTTTCATTTTCAGTTTTCTAGACAGCTGCTTAGAAGAAGCCATGGTGCTGATTGTTGGGGCAAGGTCAGATGAGTCTGGGCATTTAAAACCTTAAGATCAACATCACCTGGTCTTTCCAGACGATGATTGAGAACAATCCATGACGCTCTCAGGTCTCAGCTTTCCAAAGGGGGCGGGGCATGCTATAAACTCTGCAGGGTGCCCAAACCTTTGCACATGCCATTTATTTGTTTTCTGTTATTTTGAATGATGGAAATAAAATCTAACTTTTTGTGACATTTCATAGAAATGTCTAATCTGTCATTTGAAGCAATTTGGAGATTTTTTCATCTTTTCTTCGCTTCTTTATGCACATTAATACAAATTTTTACCTGGGGTGCCAAAACTTTCAAGCCCCACTGTATATATACAGTACATATGGTATTTGATTGATTGATTGATTGATTATAATAGTGGCAATATTTCTATTCTCTGCAGCTTTCAGAAATGGGCTTTAATTTATAAAATATCTGTTGTATTTTTCCACATTCAAAACATTCATTAGATCAAAACTACCAGGATGTGAGAATATTTCTTTAAATGGTTGTTAAGCATAATGATACAGCTTACAGAATTTAACACGTCTGTTCCTCCTGGGTGTTTTGATAACACAGCAGTCTGAGGATTTCATTTAGTGCTGCTTTAGATCTAATCCACTCTCGAGTATTTGAGAGCAAAGGGGCAACAGAGATGAAATTATTATGTTGTTTTCCACACAGCAGGTGAGTATTTGATCATCAGGAACCACCTGGTTCTGAGATCATGCTTTCTTGTTGGGATGGTGCTGTGGAACACAGATAACACCTGCCTTGGCACTCAAAAACACAGAAATGGAATTTATATACAAGCTGATGCAGCTCAAAAGCCTATTAGTTGAAGCCAAATTACAATTTAAGATTTTTTTTAAATAGATGAAAGTGGGCAGTCCATTCATAATTTTTGTGATTAATATTTTTTATTTTCAAGCAACATACAAAACTACAATTTGCAACATAAACATACCCCTCCACCACCCACCATCCCCACCCACCCAGATAAAGAAGAAAAGATGACACAGTAACAACAATATTCAAGACCATACAACAAGATAGACAATAAACTGTTAACCAAATAAACATATGAATGAATGACATCACCATAAACCCTTAATACACATCTCTCCCTAGCACAAATCTTACTAAGAGTCCTCCAGAAAGCTCAGGTACTTTCTCCATTTTCTAGTGTAGACATCCTATCTGGCAAAGCTTTTATGTGATATTTTTTCAAACGCCACCACCCTGGATTGACAGCACCCCTTCCTTCCTCCATCCTTTTAAATAATCTGTCTGTCTATCATTAAAGTAGTCTGGACCCAGCTTCTTATGCGCTTATCCATCCTGCCTAAGATTGACCAATCTCCCAGAACAAATAATCTTGGGTTGAATGAAACCTGGGTCCCTGCAATCCAACATAGGTTTTCATGTATCCTGCTCCAAAATTCCTGGACCTTATCACAGGACCATAGGATTGGCCATCTTTCCATGTAATGTCTTACCTTTCCAACAATTTGGTGTATCTTTCAGAACAATTACCAACCGATGCATAATCTTGAACTGATCCGTGACATAGTTTTAATATTCCTACAGATTCTGTTGCACTCCTCATCATCCAGTGGAATACTCAGATCCTTTTACCCATGTTTTCTTTAGGGCTGTCCAGGCTCCATCCCCCAGAAGCCTTATGACCTTTTCCATCTTTCAACACCTAATCTAAACATTCTGGTGCCTTCGTGGCTGAAGAACTGGATCAAAATCACCACTAACAGATGGCAGAGTGCACATATAAAAAAAATTAAGACCTATTGATTCAAAATTGCTGTACCACATCCTCAAAGGACTTCAATATGTCATCAAGATACAGATCCCCTAGTGTGACAATTACCTTTTCCAGCCAATCCCTCCGAAAAAGGAGAGATCTACCAATTCATAACTTTGGATTTCGCAAAAACACTTGATAAAGTATTTAGATATGGATCCAGTTCAAACAGCCGGCCCACTTTGGTCCATACAACATTTAAGTGAGAGATTCTTGGCTTTGTAAGGACAACAGTGGGGCAAGAACAGATTGCTCAATTCAATACCATGGTGGGGCTCTCTCAGGAGGACAGTCCACCCATAGTTGATATTTTCCTATTTAGACACAAAGCCCAAACAAGCAGCATGGGGCACACTTGTGGCCTCAGACTTGCTTTTTTGACTAAATGTGCTGCGGTATGAGACATTCATTCACATTATACATGACGTGGAAGATGTACAGCTGCAATTTTTCAAATTGCTGTCTTTTGCTCTCTGAATACTGATGCTTTGTGAACAGGCAAGCTCTACAAATTCGTATTCAGAAGGGTTGATTTCAACAGACCTGCAGTAACCTCCACACTCTGCCACTCACACGGTAGAAACATTGAATTTGAATGTGAAATTTAACATTTTGGTGAGTTTGGCTTATTTTGTATTTAACCTTAACAGCCTGCAGTAAAACAAGAAGGATATAATACTATCCTCCAGTGCGCTTTATGAGCTCCTACTTGGATGCAAATCACACGTAGCCAAACCAATTGTGGTGGAAAAATACCTCAAACAAAAGTGAACCCTTCGCCCAAATTGGTTTTATAGTATCATGCTTGTTTGCTTAGCCTGCTGTCACCCCGACCAGGACCCAGATGAGAAGTGAATTGGTGTATGGATGGATGAAAATCAGTGTACCAGTATTTGTAGACTCAACTGGACTACATTACTCTTGCTGTTGTTGGCATGGTTTCTATGCTCTCTGCCCTACATTTTGCTGCCTCACAATTTAGGCTATCAGTGTAGGAGCTCTGGATTGAGACCCCGAAGCAAAATCAGCATGTAGGAGCAGAAGTACAAAAGCAGGCTTAGATAGATAGATAGATAGATAGATAGATAGATAGATAGATAGATAGATAGATAGATAGATAGATGTCAGCAACAGGTAGGCAGTAAAGGCAAACTAGACCAGAAGGGATTAGGCAGGCAGCCAAAAGTCCAAAACTTAGCAGTCACTTATACAGGCAGGTACAGAAAAAAGAATGCAATATGGAAAAATAACTAGAATTACTTCACAGGTATATAAAGTGTAGACTAATGGGGTAACGAGGTTCAGGTTCAGGTGACTGGAAACGGTGGACAGTGTCTGAAATCACAGCAGTAAATTATAATACTAAACTACATTACTCTTGTTGGCATGACTTCCATGCTGTGCCCCCTAAACATCTTCATTTTGTAGCCATGACATTTAGATTATCACTGTAACAGATCTGGATTGAGATCTAGAGGCAATAACAGTTAAGATTAGTAGTAGTACAAAAACAGGCTTTGGTAGTCAAAATGCAAAATATATAGGTCAACAACAGGTAGGCAGTCAGCGGAGGTATACAAGACCAGAAGGCACCAGGCAGACAGCCAATAGTCCAAAAACTGGCTGGGTTCAAAAACAGGCAGATAGATACAATTCCCCAATAGACAATCAGAAAATGACTAGAATTATTGGGCAGGTAAAGTTTATGCTGATGGGGTAATGAGGTACAAGTATGCAGACAGGTGGAGGATCAGGTGACTGGAAAAAGCTGGAACACATTGAGGGTAATTGGTGGACAAGGTGTAGGAGGACTGTCAGTGTCTAAATCACATCGATGAATGGATGAAAAGCAATGCACTTTGAATTCTTAGACTAAACCACATTACTCTCACTACTTTGGGCAATTCTGCAGCCTTAAAAGGAATCAGGTATCTGTGTATCAATTCTGTAGTGAGACCCAGAAGCTGAGTCAGTAGGTAGGAGTAGTAAAAGAAAATAATATTTTAGCAGTCAAAAGGCAGGATACAGGTGATAAACAGGCAGTCAGCAGAGGCAAACAGAATAAGAGACCAGGCAGGCTGCCAAAATTCCAAAATCCAGTTGGGGTCAAAGTCTCTAAAGTCTGAAGGTCCACACAAACTTAGGTTGCGTTTAATAGAAACTGAAGACATCTGGCTTTGTGAATGTAATAATGGTCCAAAAGACAGTAGTTTTATTGAAATAGGAATTTGATGACAGCAATAATTTGTGCATTTTTTTCATAGAAGATATTTTGATAGGTCACAGCAGGAAAAGCACGTGTAAATAATGAAATGATTGATGGCTGAATTACATTCAGCTGCTTCAGTTTCAGGGTCCTGACTTACTGGGACACTTGAATAGAATTAACCCATTGTAAATGTTATCAGTAAAACTTGCATTTCTATGATAAACTGAATTATTAATCAGATTAAGATAATTACCTGTTGCACCGCGATCACTGTAAACCCATTGGTTAGTGGCAGTTCTGTTCTGTTTCATATGGCCTTTTCCTCTGATTTTTACAGAACAACTTTGATTTCCCAGTTGACTATTGTATCATATTCATTAGTCATACATACTTTTCTATTTACAGAATCTAAACAATAATTGAAGGGGAGAACCACGGACCAGCGATGAACTCAACACCCCTACTTCCCACTCTCTCTCTCTCTCTCTCTCTCTCTCTCTCTCTCTCTCTCTCTCTCTCTCTCTCTCTCTCTGTCTGTTTCTCTCTCTATGGGGAAAGGCATAGGTCTCTCTTGGCCCACTGCTGGCCTTCAGGTCCCAGTTGGCCCATCATGATGGTCAGTCCACCTACGCCTTTGAGTGTTGTTGCCAGAGGCAGAAATGTACAGGCAACAACAATCAGGATACAGAGAAGAGGGAGCCACCACATGTTTTCTTTAGCACATTTCACATACACTGCACTTGCACTGAATTCGAAACATAATTGATAAACATTAACATTTTGGGAAAGCTGCACTTTCACTACTTTCTCTGTCATTCTTGCTTGCTCCCCTTCCCTCCTCTGTGTGAAGAGTAAATGATTAGGTGTGGTGAGGAACAGCTGGAGAACTTCAGAGATAAAGTCAAGACACAGCTGGAGTGAGTTCACCTCATTTAGGCAAGATACATTCACTTGTTCACACACATTTCTACCTATGTTGCTATTTTGCATGTAAATTTAACCAGAACAATGACTTAACTTCTGTGTATATTCTGTGTGTGTGCATATCAGCCTTTTTAAAGGAGAGTTTACCAGCAGTGAGAGCAGAGGACTCCAGTGTGGCTTTTAAGAGATTAACATCTGCTCTGCCTTTAAATACTTACACTCCAAACAACTTGTCAGATTGGGGTTCAGGTTTGGTTGGTTTGGCTATGTACAAAAGGTTTTAGGAATAACTGTCCCAGTTCTCTCCAATTTGGGGCAATGCTCATTTCAAACCTGGCACTTTCAAATCTGTGCTGTAAGGGCACTTACCTATTGATCTGTACAACAATGACAGGCTCTGTTAATTATAAAATTTCCAATGTCATACTTTTGAACATCTACAAATACAGCACTGTCAGAGATTTCCCAAGGATCAGTGTCAGGCAAAAATTGTCCCTCAGCTTCCGCTCTCTGCGTGTTGCTGTTCTCAGAAATCCCTCAAACTTTCAGCAATGGAACTAAAAAAAGTAGTGTCCATACAATGTACACTCCTTTCTGGTACCAAAATAACAGTTGTGACTGAAACTATATTTGTCAGTGATGACACAAAACGAGTAAAGTAAATGTCCAAAGTGTCAATAAATGTTCACTGTTGACTAAACTATTGAGTGTCCACTATATAGGTGAATGAGTGAACAAAGGAGAATAAAAAAAAAAAAAAACAGCCCTAGTTTACTGCTCCCCACAAACAATTCCACACACATTTTCTCATATAAACAGTCTATCCACTGTTATCAATCATAACTAGTAAAATCACCACACTTTTTGGTATTATCGTGGAGCCCTAATGACACTAACAATGTGACAGCCTGTAACAACCGGGTTGTGCCGTTCTCACGGGTAAGGCATAAAGACGATAATATCGGCCAATGGCCATCGTAATACAAAGTTTCACAGAAGATTACACAGCAGGTGGCAAACGTGCTGCACTCCATAAGAGACAAATAGTCCCACTGCACCCATGTGTATGTGGCCTTCACTGATCAGATTGACCTTACCATATGGGCCAAGAAGATGTGTGTGTGCAGGTTTCTATCCATGTGTAAGACTGCTTGATGGTCCTTTAGGAGATGCAGCAGATGTGTATATATTTATTTATAAAGTCATTATTTATATTACACTAAACTAAAAAAAATCAATTATACCATTACTAATCATTCGTAACACAATAAATCATATTTCATTGTTTACAGTGAAATAACTAGTGTAATTAACTATTAATTACCATTTATTAATGACGGTTACTATAAAGTGTTTACTGTCCCCACCTAAAGGAAACCCTTCCGTTCAGTATTTTATCATTTATTTTTGTTGAAATTCAACAGTTTATTTTAGTTGACAAATCATTGATTCATTATTAGCCTATTTATTAACTGATTAATGAAAGGAACTTTAGTCACCAGTCGTAACCCGAAAAAGGTAAAGAACCATTGCTAAAAAGAAATTAACAAAATCTCAAAACTAGAAATCCCACAGGAACCATATGGTCCTTCTTCTTCTTCTTCTTCTTTTTCTTCTTCTTCTTCTTCATTTCTTTTGGGTTTTACGGCAGTTGGCATCCTATGCATTACAATACTGCTTCCTACTGGTAATTACTCATTATCTATTTATTTAATTTCATTATAATTTTCTAAGTAGTCCGGTGCTTTTCAAAAATGTAAATGTGTGTTCCTTCAATTTATGGAAGCCCCATTTTCAAGGACATCTTTGAACCTGCTTTCCACTGGTCCTAATTAATGTATCCTGCGAACATGACCCCTCTTTCTTGATTGTATTTCCTGTATGAAAAGCAGCAATAGCGCCTTACAGCGGTGTAGCATAAAATTCTGGGCCCTGTAGAAAAGCATTTTCTATGGGCCCCTCCCTTCATTCACAGCTATACATTCTAGCATCATTTTGGGCCCTCCTCACATGAGGGCCTTGGGTACTCAGTCCCATTAGCGCCTTAGCCTGCCACTGACAATGTCCTTGATCCTACCGCAATATTGGAAAATATGATTCATAATTAAATGCATTTTTTACTTCCCCAATTTAAATAATCTGCATGATCCTAATTTATGTTACGCATTACAAATACAATCACAGAAAGCCTGAACAGCAGATCAAAGCACACCGATACCCTTCACTAATTAATACATGGTATGTCCCTGAACCTTTAAAATGGTGCTCAATAACTAAGGGACTCTTTTAGCCCATCTACAGTTAATCTCCATTCAATTTATTAGGCTAAGATTATACCACAACAAACACATTTGTTATCTGTAATTCTAAGCCAAGGAAGTGCGTCTGTTAGTTGGGAACATAGCTCGGCATGAGCATGGGTTTTTTATGACTGTCAATTAGCCAGCATCTATCATTAGCTACTCCGCTGTGCTGTGAAGTAATATACTGTATGTGAGACAGCGTCTAGCAACATTGTTGTGAATGCTGCGGTCTCAGCCTGGCAGCCAACATGAACTTCGAGTCTGGGGAGAAAGGGGCGGGGGAGATGACTCTCTCCAGTATTTGAATTTGTACTGCAGTAACTATTTAAACACTAGCTGTCAGTATTACATATTGCACCTTAATTCTCATTCTTTCTTCTTTACTCATTCAATAATTGCACCCTCTAAGACTTTCAAAAGGCAATAGGCTTGTTTTACTTACGTACAGAGGCGCCAAAAATGGATCTCTGTGGTCTTTATTAACCTTAATGTGCTGATGCCAACATCCATCCACAGCATTCCCCACCACCAGGATAAAGACTCAATCAGCAGCTGGTTGATGGCCAAGCTGGGAGTTATGCTATTGTCTGATTATTGGATTCATTCCCAATATCAGGTATTATCCCCAGATAAAGGCTATCCCAATGTGATCTATCAACACTAAACATTTAAGCAAATCTGTTGATTGAAATCATTAAATCATGGATTTTTTTTTTTCAGTTTCGAGTTAATGGAAAACAAGTGTGCTTGTGGCTTTTAGGAGCTCAAGGGGACCTAAAAATACATCACTGGAGTGGAACAGTTCAGCTGTAAATATTTGCAGGTTTACATGTTCCCACATCACACTGGTGTTGATGCTGGTGCTAGCAGACACACAGCCTTACTTGTACTTAACCATCGCTAAAAAACAAAGCCAAGTTTCCAGTTTTTCCACCTGAGCAGCTACCTGTAATATTTTTCGACAAATCTTTAAACATTTCCGATATCTTGGATTTAGAGGTCATACTTTGAGATCCCATCTGAAAATGAACAATGCTTCAATCTGAGGTTTGTTATTGCCAGCAAGATATTTAATGCACCCTCTGGCTATGTGGATAATAGGTCATAAAAAGTTACAGCCTCGAGATGAGCTATTTTCAATTGTTCTGTGGACTGGGTCAATTAGTTTGATTTGGCTTCGTCCTCTAACATTACCCAATGCCCACTGCACACTCTGAGCACCCTAAGAATTTATCACCCTGGATATACAATTTGGATTTCTTGTAGATTTCTGAGCTGTCAAATTGGGTACCAGATCATGCCCTGGTGCTTAAAGTGTCAGTGAACCAACAGTCTAAATGCGTGCTTTCCCAGATGAACTGCACATCTGTGTGTTTGCAGGTTGTTACTTGGGGTGGTCATTTTAAGGAGTTGGTGTAGGCTACTCTTTGTGCACAATCCCGATGCAATGCTGCAGCAGCAGTTTAAAATCTGACCTCCATATGACTGTTGTGATTGTCAACTTGTTGGCACTGTTAGATTCCCAAGTTAGAGTAAATACTTACATGAAATCTGCAGGTTAGTTCTGAAATATCAATGGAAAAGTTGACCATTTAGAAACTATGCTTATTTGCTTTTGTCCTGAGCGTTAGATGAGAAGACAACTTCCATGTCTGTACGATAATTTGAAGCTACAGCCGGCAGCTAGCATATTTTAGCTTAGTAGGCTATGTAGACTGGAAACGGCTGACCTGGCTCTGTACATATTTAACAAAACCAGCCTGGCAGCTCACTTATGTTATATCTGTTTGTGTAATCCGTGCAAAAATTGTGTAAAAACCTCAATTTGAGGTTTTTATTGCAGGTAATGTGCTATCTCTTTCACCTTTTTCTTCCTTTATTTCACCTTTCTGGACAAGTGCGTTAACATCTTTGAGAGTCTCCACTTGTTGGTTGCCTGGCAACATCATGGAAACACCAAGACAGAAGAAATAGTCCGGCACTTAATTCCCTGCAATAGTTTTCAATTTTCCATTTTGATTTTTGTATGGCTTTAGAAGTGCCAGCAGATAGCTTTTATGGCTGTAGAGTATCTTCAAAAAACAGGACAAATAAGCATATATCCCATGAGTGTTGCCTTTTTTGACTTTTCATGCAAGTTCTTTTTCATTCTTTCAAAAACCACCCCAAGATTAATGAATTCATAAATTTGGAAAGTCAACTCAAGTCAACTAAGTCCAATTCTTATAATATAGTGTATATTATTCAGTTTGGCCCTAAAGTTATTCAAAAATAAAATTATTCAAATCCCTAAACTTCCCTGTGCTGATTCACTTAAAGTACACTCACTTTTGTTAAAATGTTACTTATAATGAAGAGATTTTCATATGTATGCACATTTAGTTAACCTATTTTGGCCAAACATTTTTCTATTTTTTGTTGTTAAAAATATGACCAACTATTTTCATGAACAGAAGCTTCCAAACTCTCTAAATCCTTTCTTTAAATTAATTATTACAATTATCGACTGACCTTTGAAAGCTAAGGATAATTGCTGGTGTGGCCAAGTGAAAAAAGACACAGCATGCATCACTCCCAATTTATTGATTTGGTGGCTATACTCGTGAACTTTTCACTGATCAGCACTGTGACAGGAAGTAATCACCTTTCATTTTTTGAGATGAGTGGTGCATATACATCAAAGGTCATATCAAATGTGCATATACATTTGAATGGGGTGATGATATTGATAAGGTAGACCCTTTAGAGTCAGCCTAAAGGTGGCCTGAGATCTAAGCACTACATACTGCCCCTGGTCTGGCTGTAGGAAGCACTGCTGTCTGTAGGAGTGCTCATGCCAGGTCACCCACTCTCTGTGGGCGCGAGAGGCTGCAGAGTACAAGAGA